>NW_028289126.1:1291380-1449341 GCF_059628265.1 Tinamus guttatus | reverse complement strand
AGTGATTTTAAGATGCTGCTGGTTATTCCTGGAGGCAAATGAATTTTACTGCTGCATGCTTTGGGCTCATCTAATTACAATAGGAGCCTTCAGGGAATTTTTAAACTAATGACACTACATTTGTCAAGCACAAAACTTTTAATCTGATTTCCAAGTGGATCCTAGCCAATGGATCCTGGCCACCATGGTACTTAACAAAGCACACATTTGCACTGCACTCCATGCAATATTTAGGTGGGCTTACCATCTAAATACTCATTGTTGTTACCCAGTATTTTTCTCTGACCATCAATACAAGTGACCAAACGTAACTGCTACAAGCATATTGACAATGTTACTAGAGGTGGTATGGCTAAAAGCGCAATTGTTCCTTTGAGAAGCTGTATATACTCTCGTATACGCAAGTGCACCTTAAGAAATACGAACCAAATTTGCCAGAGTATCTGCCTAACTCCCCAGTTCATCTACTCATCTCCTAATTGGTTGCACTCTGGCCCCACAAAACACACTCCGTTCTGCATTTTCAATGGTTTCTTCAGACAATCTCCAATGGTAACAGAAAGAGCAAAGAAACAACCCACCAGTTATGTCACGGGCATGCCCACCCCTGAAAGCAAGTAGCTCACACGAGGCATCGGTCACCTGCTTCTTGGCATGCCCTTAACAACCTGAGGGACAAACACTTCATGACTGCAACCAGCAGCTCCGGCTTGACTCTGCTAACTGGGACTCTTGGACCAATAATGTGGAATTAACTTGTCAATTTCAAATTCATTTCAGTTATTGCTTCTCCAGGTCACTCTCAGGCTGCAGTCATGCCACGTAGAAGGGTTTAAGCCTCTCTACTTCCAGGAAAAGAACCTCTTTGAAAATTATGTTTTAATCTCTTAAAATCATCCGTTAAAAGTAATTGCTTTCTACTTTCTCAAAACCTGCATATTTTAGGGGCTACTTACTAAACAAATTACAAGGATCGTTGTCCATTAAATAAAAATCGTATTAGCATACCATTCCTCCCCACGCCTAAAAAAACATAGTCGAGGCACAAAATAGCGACAACATAACATTACATAAGATGTTAGCACAGTTTTGTCAAGATGTGCTGAAAAATAAGTAATTGTCCTGGGCCCATTTCACCAATCCTGTAATCATTTTTAAGACAAGACACAAGTTTCAAGCACTGATGCCTACTTTTTCTTTTCACACATCAGTCATGATTCTAAGGTAAATACTTCAAATATGCTAAACTTTTTCTTACAAGCACTACCATATTTTAGCATCATAGGATTCTACTTGTCTTACACAGACGCAAGGTAGATTAACTAATTTTTCTATCAGAAAATGCAGTTTTTTAATTAAATGGAGGTTAGATTATTAATCTAGGTACCTTTCAGGCTCCAGGCTTAGATTACCTTCGAGTGTCACCTTGCCACCACACAGCAGGGGCAGACGAGCTGCGAGGGGAGCAGCGTTACCTCACGACGCGCTGCCCTCCTAACACGTCCGCGCTGCCCAGAGCTCTGTCACCGCTGTCACTCTTGTTGACAGGCTTCCAGAAACGGGCACAGGGACCCACTTTTTCCTCAACATGACCAATAGTCAAACAAGTCGCAGACAAGCTGCCACAGAGGTACATGGCTCATCACAGGTGCCCAGTACCGCCCTCTACATTAGACTCATTCTGTACACGCCTTACTTCAGTTTTAAGGCAAACTTTTGAGATTCTAAATTGAAAAGGAAAATAATTTACAAATAGTTAATCACATTCTTCTCACCTCAGTGTGACTCACTAAACATCTCATGTAGTCACACTACCTGAGAGGCACCATGAAATAAGTCTACAAATCTTGCAAGAGCTCTACAGAAAACATCCAACTCCCTTGGTGCTACTTTTTTAAGATAACGAAATATCATATGATAATTCACTGGGTTTTATTTACTATTAGTTCCATCTGTTGGGTGATGAAATTAATATTCTTCCCGTGGGTGAGTAACTCCACTTTATGCTCTCCCCCTTTACTATCAAGGGACGAGCAAAGGGAAGTGCCAAGATCAGGACCAGGAGCCTGCCTTGCTCCACACCAGCATCACCAACAGAACTCAGCTTTGCTACTCGAGGCACTCCGTACTGCGTTGCCTTTACTTTGCAACAAGCTGCTTATCCTGACATTTCATTTTCAGTACATGCTTAAGCACATCTCATTTGGAATGATTAAGTAAAGTTACACAGACAGCTATTTTGATACTGCATTTCCCTCAGGTCAGTAATGTCAGTATGTTTCACATATTAACCAATCAAGTATATACACTGCTCTAAACATCCCATTTCTGTCCGACAGAAGTTTAAAAAATATGCTGAGTTGGATTAGAAAAGGCATAATATTTAATTATTTAAGAAAGTAATCTGTGGATTCAGTGCCATACTCAGAAAGTCTTCTTATTTTGCAGCGTAACAGAGCTTTAGCTGCTCTGAAAAGAATATTGGAATATGAATTTAAAAAAAAAAAAAGTCTATTAGACACTGTTATTTAATTTTACAAAGTCAAATTCTTCACAGAAAGCCTGACAAAACAATATACTGCTCTGACTGGCAGCCACAGCAATATCACACACCTTCTTAAAGGTACAACATTGAGAATTACCAGGTTCAAAAAGGCACCAGAAACACAAAACAAGTTAAAATGCCCTTTGACTAAATCGACGTTAAAAATAAACAGCAAAACATCAAAGTATGCTTTTAAGGAAAGTCTTTGCAAAGATAGCCATATGTTCCAAGACAAAACAAATTCCACACTGCCAGTAAGCCTGAAAGATATGGCACAAGTTTGCCTTTGCATCACGAGAACGCCAGTTAGAGAGGAAGATGCACCGAAATCTTCCCAATTATAAAAAGCTGAACTAAAAACTGGTTTCCAGCCAGCCATCAATATGTCATGCAAACTCAGAGTCCATTGCAAAGGCGATATTTTTAAATTCCATTGTCAGACAATGATCGCTTCACGCACACACACACAAAACAGCATCCGACACCCACGGTGGCAGCGACAGGAAAGCATCCGGATTTTTGGACCGTGGGAGCCTGCAGCGACTGGAAGGCAGCGCAGGGTTTGCTCCCTTCTCCTGCCAACCGTGACATCACTCCGTGCGGTCAGGGGCAGCAGCACACGCCACTGATCCCTAAGGGGGACCTTTCCGAAGGAGTCCAAGAACTTAGGAAAATGATCACTGCATATAGGACAAAGCATTTTGGGTTTTCTTTTTTTTTCTTTTTTTTTTATCCCTCCATGACATAGATTTCGTTCTGCATCTCAGCTCTATGAATAATTTTACTGATATAGTGGTCTGACTTTTTTTTTTGTTTTTAACACTATAATTACCACTTAAAAAAGAAAAGAAGTTTCAGAGCATACAAAAAGCAGCACTGTGCACCGTGGAAGTGAAGCAAGGTAAGGCCCAGGGCTGGGATTTCAGATACGTGAACAATCGAGGACCAAACCTCTTCTAAACGTTCCAGTGTACTGCAACGCAATGTAAAGACTTCCTCACAAAACATCCCGGGAAACAAACTGGATGTCTGCATTTTCTTCACAGATACCTATGCGCTCCTGATAGCTATCCTGAAACTAAAGGCATTAAATTATGTAACTGTCTATATAAAATATGGTATGGTATCGTATCTTTGGTAACATTAGTCTAAAAAAAAAAAAAAAAAAAAAAAAAAACCTTTTTTAATACCCTTACAGCTTTTATTAACATGCAATATAGAAAGGGTTAGAGAATGCAGGTGTGTAAAAAAAAATCCAATATACAAGTAAACAATGCACAGAACGGTCGGGACACAAACATAAGCCATCTTCCCCCGCCCCATTGTTCCGCATGTCTCTGCATGCAGACAGGGACCTACAAGTGAGCAGTAAAACGGTAAAACGCAGCATTTTGAAAGAACCCGCAACGATCCCTCCCACGCACACACCTCCCCGCCCCGCCACGGACACCGCAAGGAGAAATCCGAAGAATCGCCTACAAATACATGTACCAAATAACGGGGGCGGAGGGGAAATAAATAAATAAATAAGCAGCGCGGAGAACAGGGCGGCAGCGCCGAGCGCCTTCCCGGCGCGGAACGCCCGGCACGAGCAGGAGCCGCGCCGCGCCGAGCCGAGCCGAGCCGAGCCGAGCCGCGGGCGGCGGCGCCGCAGGTGCGCGGGCCGCCGCGGGCGCGGAGGAGGCCGCGCGGCCGCCCCGCCGCTCACTCACCTCCGCGGGCGCGCACTGCGGCTCCGCGCCGCTGCGGCGGCCGCGCCAGCCCGTCCTTGCGGCACGCGGCTCCCGCCGGCGGCGGCGGCGGCCCTGGGCGCCCACGGCGGGGCCAGCGCCTCCCCGCGCGGGGGCGCCGCGCCGCCCCCCGCCCCTGCGCCCTCCTCCTCCTCCTCCGCAGCGGCGGCGGCGGCGGCATCGCCCGGGCGGGGGCGCCGGGGGGCGGCGCCTCGCGCTGCCCGCGGGAAGGGCCCGGGCGGCTCCCGCCCTCCCGCCGGGGCTGCGGGCGCCCTGCGGGGGGGACTCCGCGCACTCTGCGGCCTGTCCTCAAGGCCCCGGGCCTCAATAGCCCTTTTCTGTGTTCGCTCCGGCGGGGCCCGTGGCAAGTCTCGTCATGGGCTCCGGGGACACCAGGGAATCTGTTTTCGAGCTCGTGTGGTACCAGACAAACTGCTCCAGATATGAGCATACCTGGCTGGACCAAAGTAGGTCACGGTCTGAAAGCCACCGATACCCTTCTGTCCGGCTGCAGGTTAAAGACACGGTGTCAGTCTCGTTCGCTGTGAATTGCACGAGCACTGGCACTTGCAGGGCAGTCTGAGCCTGCCCCATGTACAAATGCCTTAAACAAATGCGCCTTGTCCTCTCTTGAAAGAACACTAATCTGATGCATCACTGCAATAACCCAGTTTAGAGTTACATTAAAGGCTCGGATTTGGACGATTAATGGTGATCTGGGCATTTTCAGATGCCTCTCTCTTCAGCAGCACTTTCACTTAGCACTGATTACATAGGGCCTGCTTTACTTTCTGAAATAAGATATAGAAGGGAAGAAAAGATGTGGGGTGCCAAGAGTTTCATCACCTTTATAATTATTTGTGCTTTGGTTTAGGTTATCATGACATGTTTATAATCACAAAATCAGAAACTGAGAAGATGAAAACTGTTAGCTAATGAATTATTCTCAGTGGATTTGCAAACTAGAAAAACCCTTTGACTGTGTGATATGAGCGCAGGCTGCCTTCAAGTTAAAACTTTCATCTGTCAAATTAAAAAGAAAACTACATAATTTATATACAGGATTTTCATGTTTCTCTTGCTTAAAATGGAGTTTGAGAATGTTATTGTGCCCAGGCTAGAAAAACACTATTTCCACCAAGGTTGCTAGAAGTCAGCTATAGTTCGTGCAAACCTCTAGAGACCCCTTCACTTCACAAAAAGTGGCAATCGCAACAACAGTACCAAAAGAAAAGTAGAAATTCAGCACTCCAGCTTTTCAGTAATTACACACCCGCCTGTTCATATATATCTAATGTATCCACCTGATAGGAGTTCTTTTTAACACTCCCCATGTCTCCAGTGTGATATAACCTTGTTGTCCATTGACACCAAGTTCCCCATGAGGCAGCAACGTGCCCTCGTGGCCAGGAAGGCCCATGGGCTCCTGGCTGCAGCAGGAGGAGCGTTGGCAGCGGGCGAGGGAGGGGATCCTGCCCCTCTGCTCAGCTCTGGGGAGGCACCTGGAGCATTGGGGGCAGCTCTGGGCTCCCCAGGACAAGAGGGACGTGGAGCTGCTAGAGAGGGGCCAGCGCAGGGACACGAAGATGATGAAGGGACTGGAGCAGCCATCGTGTGAGGAAAGACTGAGCGAGAGGGGCCTGTTTAGCCTGGAGAAGGCTGAGAGGGGATCTGATCTATATGTACAAGTACCTGAGGGGAGAATGTAAAGAGAATGGGGCCAAACTCTCCTTGGTCGTGGCCAGTGACAGGACAAGGGGTAACGAGTACAAGCAGCTCCATCTCCACGTGAGGAAGAACTTCTTTGCTGTGTGGGTGCCAGAGCCCTGGAACAGGCTGCCCAGAGAGGCTGTGGAGGCTCCTTCTCTGGAGATCTTCAAACCCGCCTGGCTGCCACCCTGTGCCCCTGCTCTGGGTGTCCCTGCTGGAGCAGGGGCTGGACTGGATGGTCTCTAGAGCCCCTTCCAACCTCAACCATTTTGTGTGTCTGTCATTCTGTAACGTTTCACAAGACATCTGGACAGATTACTGTGCAGCAGGTGAAGGTATAATCTAAAAGCATCGCCCTAGGTGCCAAAATCTGCAGGGCATGTTCGGTGGCCTGTCTTGCTTCTTTTGTGCCGCACAAAAAGCATAGGGAGAGTGGAAGCCATCTGCAGTTTCACAGCAGGGTTTTGCTGTGATCTAAAGCACTCACTGAGCAGCTCTGGATCTGTCCAGCCTTGGGCGCCTCACACAAGGCCCCTGCAAGGAGGGCAGAGAGGGGACGGGCGCCGGAGTTGGCTGCCCAGCTGCCTGCAGCCCTGCGGAGCTGTCACCATCTGCTGCGATGTGGTGCCAGCGCAGGCCAGGATCCAGCCAAAAGGGAAGGGGCCTCCCAGCAGCGCCCACCCCGCTGATGTCCACGGGGACGCTCAGCGTGCGGGGCCATCTGCTTGGAGCCCAGGCCCGCACGTTTAACCTGGCAAAACGCCGGTGGCTGTCTCGAAGCACCTCCCTGAGCTGGCCTCCTGGCATCAGACCTATATTAATACACAAAGGAAATAGCATATTTTTTTTTAGCAGTGTGCTTAATTACAAATATTAAAGCAATCTCCAACCAAGAACGTTTTATGAAATTATGTAAGAAGTTAAATATGATACAGTTTCTAAATGTTTCCAGATATGTTGAAATATGCATAAAGATTTATCATTAAAGGTATGATGATAAAAGCAAATAGCACTTTCTGTTAGTAATTGTAGAAATTTAATTTTAGAAATGCACTCTTTGGCAAATAATAGAGATTTAGATTCATGTACACAGCATCCAAAGTCATACTTCAGTACCACTGTAAAGCACTTTCAGGACCTCGCACAACTGCCACACTACCAACACCAGGAGGAATTGAATCCTAGAATAATTACCCAGTGCCCCTCTTACATTAGTTTACCCCTTGCTAGACAATAACCATTGTTTAAAATAGACACTTGGCCAAGAATTGGGGTAAAATCCTTAAATGATCCCTTTAAAGACTCTAGGAGTCTTTTTAACCTCTTCCCACAACATTTAGAAACAAAAGAAACAGGCATTAAGTGGGTAGGCGACACTACCCATGAGTTTTCTTTAAATTATTTAAAGAAAATAGTCATTTCTTTGGCATCCAGGCAGCAGGTTACCCTAGTGACATTAGTTCCTTTTGCATCTTACAGGGACTGAATATGGAATTAGCAGAGCAGGAAAATTATCCTGTGACTGAGACAGAAATGTATTATTCCTCACTCTAAGTGGGAGCTTCTCTTCAGGAGATGCTTGTGCTTCAATGCTCTTGTCAAGCAGGGACGTTTCAGTAATGGAAACTCAACATTAAACATAAACCGAGACTGAACTGTCAAGGACTTGCTTATCCTGTACAGAACAAATAAACATTAATGCTGGAAAAATAAAGCTGTTCTGAAAGCTTGAAGAATCAACAAAGAAGTATTTCCTTATGCCTAATCCAGCTAAACATTCCTCAAGTACATATTGAATGGCACTTAAATAATTTTCATCCACAATAGCTTCCTAACCCATTATATCCTCTGCCACTGATAAAAGAATTGTAAGTTGGTATTTAAGAATCCACAGCCATCCAATGTACAAATGTGTTAAAGATGGTACTCACTGAGAAATGCTGACCTTAAAGAAGCCAATGTTCAGCTACTCTTCTGGGTGGAAGTGTCACCATAACCTTATTCAGCAATGTTACAAATAGAGCTGCAAAACCTCAGCAGTCAGGAGTGTAAGTTCACTTGCTATTTAGGCTCAAAGAAAAAGGAGGGACTTGTAATTGGATATTTTTACCTTGTTGTCACTGCAAGATGTTACATGATTTCAATTTTAATTTTCACCCAACATGATTTCCTTGCCATGTGGAAAGACGGCAATGGCAAACCATTAGTTCATAACAAGGGCAGCAGTACATGCCATAAAAACAGAAACCTAACACATTTTCTTTTAAATATAGTCTATGGAATCTGAACAAATTAAAATGTTGCAACCTATCTACTCCCAAGATATAGTCAACAATATGTACAATAGATTGCTATGCTGCTCTACTGTGTGAACCAATACTTCTGTTCATAAATGAAGTATTTGAAGAGTGCTTGAACAAGCAGAAGAGTAGATAGAGACCTGCACATCGATTTAATTGCTACAAAGTTCATATTCTACCAATAGCTTTCAGAACATGTTCTTTTGCTATATAATAATGATGGTTTAAAAATGAAACTCAGAATTCTCACTCAGTTTTCCAAAATTTGTTTTATGTATTACAAGAAAATGGCAGCCGGAGGAGGGCAGATTTTTGGGAGTGGTAGGTTTTGACTACCCAGATCTGGTGATACACTGAGCAGTGTCACTGAGAACGGGGACCGCATCTTGACAACACATAAAAAAGTGCTCCAAACCAAAGCCACAAAAAGACATATTAGCATTCAGAAAAGCTCTTGTACATTAACTGCTTAGTTGATCAGGGATGAATTTAAACACAGACTTCAAGTTAAGCAACAGCCAAAGCCATGGCAAAGTATCTGTAAAAACAATCATGGAAGAGAATCCCAGCATGGCTGAGGTTGGAAGGGGCCTCTAGAGATCATCCAGTCCAACCCCCTGCACACACAGGGTCACCTAGAGCACGTGGCACAGGACTGCGTCCAAGCGAGTTGGAAGATCTCCAGAGAAGGAGACTCCACAACCTCTCTGGGCAGCCTGTTCCAGTGCTCTGGCACCCTCACTGGCAAGACATTTTTCCTTAAGTTCCTGTGGAACTTTTGGTGCTTCAGTTTGTGGCCGTTTCCTCTAGTTCTGTTGGTGGCCACCAGTGAAAAGAGGCTAGCACCATCCTCCTCACTGCCTCCCTTGAGGTACTTCTAGACACTGCTCAGGTCCCCTCTCAGCCTTCTCTTCTCCAGGCTGAACAGGCCCAGCTCCCTCAGCCTCTCCTCATAGGGCAGATGTTCCAGGCCCCTGATCATCCTTGTGGCCCTGCGCTGGACTCTCTCCAGCAGCTCCACATCCCTCTTGTACTGTGGAGCCCAGAACTGGACACAATTCTCCAGGTATGGCCTCAGGAGGTTCAAAAATTAAAAAAAAAAAAAGCAAAGGAATGATCACATACATGGAAGAAACAACAGCAGCAAAAAAAAAAATATTAGGTGAAGCAACAAGATTAAAAATCTTCACACTAACAGAGAAGCATATTTGGGTTTACAAGGTTAAATAAGATATAGTGCAGAATGTAGAAAATAAAGCCCGAACAGGAGCTCGAGAGGGATCAACAGCCCACCTAACTGCTGAGCCTTATAAAAACTCCAATCATTATCTGCCTGTGTCATCTGCAGAAGAATGATGGGATAATATGCTGAATATTCAGTAATTCCTGTTTGGGTAATCCGCATAAGAATTTACACTGCAGCCTACTGCTGAGGCTCTGCAGGTGCTTTGGAAGAGCAGAGCCAAGAAGAACAATTCTTGAGACAAACATTTAAAAACCAAAGAATGAAAAAAAAATGTTCAAAGGAAGTCCAATTCCCTACTCTCGCCACGCTTTATAAAAACTGCAACACTGGGCAAGAGACAATGGTGAAAATAAATCTTTACAAGCATTTACAAGCATATATATTCTGAAACAGATGAAATCATTGCAAGGATGTTTGTAATGCACTTTGAGAATATCAAAGTCACTCTCATATTGGCATATTTGGAGCAGGAATACCTGTCAGGCTTCCACTGAGCCCACATCCCTCCATTAGGGAACCCATTTAAATTCCATGCAAGATTTTTGGCTGCTTTATGACTGCAGAGCAGGAATTACCATATGGCAAAAGTCGTGTCTGTATCTGAAAACCAGTACAAGTGTTTTTTTCACTGACATTCTTTTTTGTTGTTGTTGATGTTGGTTTAATACTAACATTACTGGCTTGAGGTAGGTGGCACCATTTGTATTTTGCTTTGCATATTTTGCCTTACAATAAAAATAAAATACCTTTTATCTTCTTTTACAGTATACCTCACAGGACATACCAATCTTACCACATCAGTACACTTTTTCTTTTTTTAAATCGGTGAATTGAAACCTCAGCTCTATGTTTTTACAACAGCTGTCTCACAAAGCAACTTTCTGAGACTTTAATTGCGCTCCATTTCTCCAATGTTCATCTGAAATCAAAACATACTTTTTTAACTCTGAAGGAAAGCACCAACTACTGAAGCAAAGTATATTACAAAAAAATTACAAAGTATATTACAAAGTATATTACACAATGATAAACTAAAAGGGCAGACAAAACACAGCCCACGTGGTCTACCATGACAGCTACCCAGATTTCCACAGGGAGCTCCTGCCTGGTGAGGGAGAGATGGGGTCATACACTTGGAACACACAGTGGGCCTAATGCTCTATTGCCATCTCCTATTTTCTAGTGAAGAAGTAAGCCTGAATGTATTGGACAGTCACTAGAAGCTTTTAAAGTAAGACTACATGCAGAGCTATCATTATTCTATAAAGAATGAACCTGCACTGACAAAGTATGGCTTATACAGGCAAAAATGTACCTCGCTTTCAAGGACTTTGGTATTGTCACACTTGACAATACACAGTGGAGGCTCCTCATCACGGGACTTGCCTGTGTAAGCAGTCTGGCTGCTGTGTGACCCGATTACTGCAAGGTGAATATTCTGCAAGATGAATAGTTGCAGCTAGATTTCAATTGGTGAATAGAAAAAGAACAAAATTCTGAAAAGTCTGTTCAAGTTAGATTTGAATAGCACACTTTATTATAAGCTAATGCATCTTATTAAGGATGAGTGGAATTAATTTCCTAGGGAAAAAGCTGAATACAGCAGGAAAAAAGAAAATAAATGTTACTTAGGTTGGTCCTGATGGCTCATTCATGGTATTTTACAACCCAAATATCAAAGGTGTCTGAGTAGTTTCAGTAAAATGCTATAATCAATTACCACAAAAAACATCATCTCCACATAAATATTCCTATGAATACTGGATGCTGCTCAAGCATCAAGCTACCACTTTCATCCTAAGTTACAATATTACTTCTAACAAAGACAGGTAGGTTCTCACATGACAATAGATAGAATGGGAGGTGTAAATTCTGAGAAGAACAAAATACTTCAAGTAATGTAACTACTTAAAATCATTATAATTATTACAACTTGGTATATTTTGGCGAATACCATTAGAAGATATTTGTGAAACCTCGTAATTGCCTAAAATAGCACCTGATTTGGAGCAGCTTTCTGAGGCTAGTACTTATTCCAAGTATTAGGTCTATTTGTTTATTAGGTCGACACAAGAACAGAAAGTAGAAGCAAAAGAAATATTGTTTCTCCTACTGTAAGCACACTAACGTAAGCCTTATAAATGAGGCAGCAGCACATTTTTGCTTAGACCTTTGAACTGAACCATATGGCCGAGGCTCAGTTAAGCAAAGATTTAGCAATCCCCGATTGGAACGTCGCCAGGACTCGCTATTTTTTCAAATCTTTGAACCTAGAACTGAACATATGATGTTCTGGGCTCACATAACACATCACACACGTCTCCACATAAATAAGGAGATTTGAATATATAATTTCTAGATTTTAGAGTGAAAATGCAGCAGTGATATAGAAGCCACAAAAGGAAGTTTCATGTTACGGGTTTAGGCAAATTTACCATCTCCCCACCATGAAAAAGGCGCAGTTCTGATCCCTAGCAACACTGCTTCGCTGCTGCTTTTAGCTCGATGCTTTTTAAGTTCGTTCACCCAGGTGCAGCACTAAATTCACAAACAACAAAACATGCATGACAAGTCAAAGGGCAAAGACTGGAATAAGAAATAAGAATTTCAGGATTAATCCTGTAGGAACTGGACACGATATCAAAGTTGGGATGACAAATTTTGCTCCTGTATAGAAAAGGATGTATTTTTTTCCACTCAAGATTGTAGGATTATGTATTTCATTTATTTGATATTGGACTCAAATACAGGTAAAATATTAAACTGAACTAGATCATTTTTTCCCCTGCTGATTATTTGAGGTGCTAGAAGCATGGCAAGAATGTTGTTTACAGTGTATATCCTGAAACAAAATTTGACAACAATGAATTTAATCAAAAATAAAGCTTTTATGTTAAATTGCATAAGCTCAGTTTTAAATTCCAACTGAGAATCCATAGTCAAACTATAATTTTGTTGACAGATGGTAGGGTTTTTTCATTTGTTTGTTTATTACCAAGGTAGTTAAATGCATCTATTCAGTTCCCTGAAAAAAATGAAAACATAATTTGCAGTATTTTAATCCTTGGGGCTTAATGCCTTTGCAATCACCATTTCAATGTAGCAACAGATTTCACTGTCACTATTACTAGAAAAGGATTATTCTATGCTGATTTTTTTTTACTGGAAAAATACTGTAATTCTAGGGCTTGATGGGTGGGGAAGTGTGAGGCTTTTGTTCACTTTTTATTTTCATAGGGTTCATCTTTCCACTACAAATTGCACTTTCATAAACCTTGCACTATGGCTTGTTCTGCTGTAATAAAACCACAAACTATTTCTGTAGTCCCCCATGTGCAGTTCAGGGAAAGATCATGGAATAGTGAGCATCTCCTAATCTAAAAAGTGTAATGTGGAAACGATGGTCAATGCTTAAAAACACCTCTAAGCTAAATCTACAAGCTGCACTACACCTCAAATTAGATTTGCAGCATTTAGGTGTTTACACAGTTTATGGAATACTGGTGCACTGCAAGGGTGGCTCTTCTGCTCCTGTGATTTTTCTGCATGTGCTCCATTAAATCTTTTCATCATGGGAGACGATATTTCCAGATTTGACAGACTAATGAAAAATTCACTATCTTAACAGAGGAGCTCTACAAAAAAACTGACTGCTGCCCTGGTGTTAACTGTTTTTATCATTAGCATTTTACACATACAGCATAGTTCAAGAAACATGCTCCCATCACTTCCACAAAACCATAGCCTTACTATACTCTGATAAGGAATCGCTTCCTCAAAAACACAGCCTCACTGTACTCTGCCAAGGCACTGCTGGAGGCCGATAGAAACATCCTTAGCCAGGTGCATATTGAAAAGCAAATGGGGGTATTAAGTAATTTATCTGGAGTTAACTAACTGCAGATCAGCTGCTCAAACAGTGAAGACTGACATGAGATACTTGACATTATATGAGCATCTGGCCATAGCTTTCCAGTTTCTCTTCTAGAGCTCCAAGTTACATTCTTTTTACAGGTGATTTGCATTGTGTATTTTTAAAACTCCAAGGACAAAGCAGGATTTTGGGGAGAAAACAAAAGTTCTACTATCTGAAAATGTTACCGCATGTGCCATTTTATTTTAAAATATTCATTAGAAAAGTCATGATTATATGACCTAATTCCTGACTTTTCCTGCCAAAGTCAATGACACAGTTGCTAACTCAAAAAAAATATATATATAAAAGGGATTTCTATGAGGTTTTATTTTGCTTTCGGTAAGTGCAGTTCCTTACAGATGACGAGGGCATCATCTCCTGCTCGGACAGGGCCAGGATCTGTGGAACATGGGCTTAGGAGCACATAGGCCTCCCCCTACTCTTCTCCCTTAAAGCAGAATGAATTATTACTAAATAATTTGTGAAACATTTTAAGCAGGACATTGAGCGAATAATCACAACACTCTCTTTGGTCACAACTTCTATAAATAACAGTGATTATCTTGAAAATGCACAGTGAGATTACAGCAGTTTGTACACTTCTGGTGGAGGAATTCAAATCACAGATTCCTCCTAGTCCCACAAATGTTATATCAAAAGGGGATGAAAAATCTCTCCTAGCAAACTCAGATGGTAAATGTTAGAGACCACAGCGAAAGCCAAGACTTCTCCTAGCCTTGATAAACTCAACCAAACAGGGTGAATCAATGCTCATTGCATCCTGCAGACTCTCAATTTCATACTGGCAGATACTCCAACTCTGCGATGTTGTCTGGTGAACACAACAGCACATTAACCTTCCATAATCACACAACCTTCCATAATCACGCAAATCTTATTCCACAAGGTCCATCACACATACAAAGAGGCTCTAACTTCCAAGATTACCTGAATAAACACCCTATTACGATAAAATTCTCTTGACTGGAAACTCTTTACAGTGAATAGTAACAAAGGATGTGCAAATATCACTGCAGAAAGAATTTCCTATCTCATTTCATTAAAGACAGGAAAGGCCACGTTTGAGTACAACATCAGCTGCAAGGAAGGCTTTCCTTCTGCCTGCTATTTTGACATGAGATTATTTAAATCTTCTAGACACTGCCTATAATTTCTGGAAATCAATTCATTTGTCAGCAGTGTTCTACTTCTAATATCGCAAAACCAGTGCACAGTTTTGCATTCCCACAAATCTTAACAATGGATTTAAAGACAAGAACCATGATTCTTTGATACAAGTTTTGGTTTGATATAAAGAATTAAGAAAAGAGTATCTATAAGCATTTACGGTTTGAAGGAAGAAATTGTATTTTAGAAAGTATAAAGGGCACAACTAGAAATACAGGAAACCCTGTATTATTGTTCACACAGTTAATCTTTTTAAACAGACCAACACCTTTTCATAAACACACCAACAAAATTGACAGTCACTATAGAAACAGAACAATTAATATTAGAATAATCTTTAAACAGATTAATTAACCAAGGAAGGTTCAAACTTTAAGCTGTATGATGTTTTGCTGAATATATTAGATTTTAATATAAATGAAACTGCTGCTCCAGATAACCAAATGTGTGAGCTGCATGAACATCTGTTACTGATGCAAATTGTTTTAAGAGATAATGCACCAGATTCTGCGGTATGGAAGAGCTGTCCCATACTGCACGGCCGTATACTCCACTAGTGACACAGGAATCCCAGTACAAGAGACGCTCACGGTGTAGAAAGGTCACGTCCTCTCCTTGTTTTCCTGCTGCTGGCATAATCCTAGGCTCAGTAGCACAGTCCTGCGGTTTCGGCCCCACTACACAAGCACAATTTTAGATCAAATAAAGCGATGCTTTTCCTTCTACTGGTGAACAAATCTCTACCTAGCATGCACAAGGCATCTGAAGTGAAAAAGGCAAGCTGTGTTCTTCCTTCACACATGCAGTCTGGTTCCCAGTGCACAACCTAGAATTTCAGCCAGTCTCTCAAAAGCTTTGCAGCAATCTCTGGTTATTCACAGAAAAACAGCAAGCACTCAAAAAACAGAGTACACAATGCAGCGTGTAATAATATAAGGCAAAAGCCCTTACAGAAATAAATGCTTTCACTTATGTTTCCAGAAGAAAAAGTTCTCTAGATGGACTGCATAAGCAGCTCCTGAACTCAAATATAAAGTGAGCATCTAAATGTAATGTATCCCTCACGGAAAGTGTGATGGCTTTATTGTCTCAGGTGCATCTCAGGTTTAAATGTGAGGCTAGCTCTCTTATCAGAGAGCTAGCTTAGCAGGTACTGTTTTATAGAGTTCTCCTCTACTGGTGTTTATTATTCTGAAGAAAAAGCCATTCTTCCTGAACGTACTGAAAAGAACACAAAGGTGTCATTTAACTCCTCTATCATGTTAGCATATTACCCACAGAGACTCATGCATTATGCAAATGTTTTACAAATGTTATATTTCACATAAGGCATGAAGGCAAGAGGCAAATCTTTATTCAAAATTTTATTCTATTTTATAAATAGGATTTATGTATTTGCAACTTTAAAATTTAAACCTAAAATAATAAAAAAACCTAAGTGTGTCAAGATTAATTTAATAACATTAATTTAATAACAAAGAGCATTTTCAGCTAGGTGATCAGAGGCCAGTTTCCCTCCCGAACATAGAGAAAGTGATAATTTTGAAAATAATAAAATCATGATTTTTTTATTCATATAATATTTTCCTTAGATCAAAAAAATGAAACTTTTCCACTGCCAGCTCCTAAATGAGAAAAGACGAAACTACGTAAAGATCAGACTTCTCTCTCGCTTTCACAGAAGCTACAAAACTGTTTTACACCTTCTCAAGAGTCCAAGTAAACATGGAATACTGCTGTTTGTAAGAGCACTACTAAATAGCTCTTTCCAATGAATTTCAGTGAAAGGAGGCAAAGAATGACGATTCAAATGACAAACACTCCTGTCATTGCACAACTATTATGTTTGAGTTTTTTAGATGGACCTGAGTTATCTTCAAATCTGTTCAAATATATATCTTTAAAGCTATTTTCAAGGACAATAACTTGTCATGTACAATGCCAATTCAATTTCGCCCAAATTCTGTATTCTTTTACTTCCATGCCTGAAAAGAGGGATAGAAAAGAAAGAATTTCTTGTGGCACATTAGGTTTTACATGCTATGTCCTCAGAGATATGAGGCTGATAAGCGGATATGAACTAACTAAAGAAAAGTTCATTCTGCTTTCCTGTAATACAGATTGAAACAGGAATGAGACTGATGTGTCATCATACTCCTTGGCCTTCTAAATTTCTGAGAACTGTACACAGGAGTGAAACTACTAAAATAAAGTTTAATTATTACTTTCAGAAGTAAATCTGAGCACCAAGAAAACATTACTTATTTAAAATAATGGAATTTTCACTTACTCCTAAAGGAGCAGATGTCATTCCATATTTTTCAGACTTCTCAGAGAGGAGATGGGCAGCAAACTGACATATTTTTGAGATATTGACTTTCTCATGGTCTAGTAAACTATAATCTGTTTCCTGATATCCAAAAGCAAGAGCTCTGAATTGAAATCAATAAAACACTTTAATTGCCATCTTACTGTCTCTCTTCTTCAAATGAATTAATAGAATATAGATAATTTTTTTTAGGAGAAAAAGAAGTTCCACATTTCTTATAAATACATCTGCACATTAGAAATATTAACGCTCTTCATTGAAATACTTATTAAGATGAAATTTGAGAATATTACTTATTCCATCCACAAAGTAGTGGGGAAAGGCTGACAAATAGTTTTGCATTCCATGCTTTTTACCAAATATTATGAACTTTCAAGTATACACCAAACCTACATAAAACAAAAAGGAATTATCGATACAATAAAAAGTCTATAACTACAGAAAATGTAATTACAAGAAACAAAAATGTAACAGACAGTGGAATCTGATGGAATGTGAAAAAAATATTCCCTTTTTTCCCAATACGAGGAAAAAAAATCCCGTAAATGTTACAGGATCACAGAATCACAGAGTGGTTAAGGTTGGAAGGGGCTTCTGGAGATCATCCAGTCCAGCCCCTGCTCCAGCAGGGACACCCAGAGCAGGGGCACAGGGTGGCAGCCAGGCGGGTTTGAAGATCTCCAGAGAAGGAGCCTCCACAGCCTCTCTGGGCAGCCTGTGCCAGGGCTCTGGCACCCTCACACCAAAGAAGTTCTTCCTCACATGGATGTGGAACTGCCTGGGGTTCAGCTTGCACCCATTACCCCTTGTCCTGTCACTGGCCACCACAGAGAAGAGCCTGGCCCCATCCTCCCTACATTCTGCCCTCAAGTGCTTATACATATTGATCAGATCCCCTCTCATTCTTCTCTTCTCCAGGCTAAACAGGCCAGATGAATTATGAGATATTTTTGTATATTCCTAAGATATGTGAGCTAGTGCATGTCATAGAAAGCATGGACATTTCTGTCAAAGGCACAGACACCTGTATCTTGGCAGCCCAAAATAAAACATGCTTCTACGCCATTTTAGTTTGCAACTTTGTTCAGCCATGACAAGTCCACCAGACATACACGTAGGTGGTCAACTGTGTAGGTGGCCTGTCATCATAATGCTGTTAGCTTCCCCATCTCTTCTTGCCATACGAATGATATTAAAAATATCATTTTAGGTTATTTTGAAGACTACCATGAAACTCTACGGGACGGGATATTGGGAATACAGAAGTATATCAAGTTGTTTAATTTCAGTTTTCAGGTCTTTGATCACACTTTTCCTTTGAATTTTTTTTCCACAAGAAATATGCTGCAGACAGCTTGATGCCTACTTTTCACTCTTGCATTTTTCATATGAAGTTACTCTTGATGAACTATATAGCAACTTCTGAGACAAAGAATATGAATAGTAAGTTCAGATCAATCCTTTTTTTTAGTACAAACTAAATTAATGTGTTTGATCTATGTTAAAAAATTAATATAGTGCCTTCAGAATTAAGTATCTTTTTGTCAAGTACTGTTACCCTACCTAAGCTCAAGAAAGCAACTCTGAAATATAGTTTCCATTTGACCTACATATCCTTATGTTCTCACTTACTTTATATGTTATTCTACTGTACAAAGCCCCACTTGAAGGAACTCCTGCCCTGCCGTTTCATCACTATCTTCTGATTAAGGAACAGCCTTCGCAAAGTCAGTTGTGATTCAGATACCACACAATAAAAAGAATATTACCATTAATATTCAGTGTTATTTATACATCTCTTTCTTAGGTGAAAAACTTCAGAGTGACTTATCAGTTTTATTCCCTTTATTCCGTGGGGATCTTCAGGTTCCTTCCCATCCACACCACTTCATAACACTCCTGGCAATTCTCAAAGGGAGTTCAGAATCTGTTTCTTACACACTTTGCTGATCAAATGCAGTGTTGGGCCCGATTCAGTATTGCTCTAGTTTCACTTCTGGTTCTTTTTGCTCGGAGCACTTCAGCTCTTCCTCCAATGTAAATCACTAATGCCAAAAGATCCCTAAATCAATTCAGTTAGTTACATTCATCTACATAATGCACTAGAATGTAAAACCTATATAACTTTTCATTGAATCACAGAATCGCAGAATGGTTGAGGTTGGAAGGGACCTCTAGAGATTACCTAGTCCAAACTCCCTGCTCCAGCAGGGAGAATTAGCTCTTCTTGTGTACAAGTTTCTGTCTGTCTAAATTCAGCAGAAGATACTAGGTGAGTAGAAACGAAACGTACTGTTATTACTGACAAAATACACTCTGGATTATGTTTGTCCATGTTTTTATGAGTATCACAGATAAAAAATCCTCTGACTGACCTTTGTTTTGACCCAGTTTTGATCTCATCTATATTTACGATGTAATATGCCAGGCTTCCATTTTAGCCATGATGGTGAGGATTTTCAAAACCTTTTGAGTTCTGATCTGATTCTTTCCAATGAAATCATGCAAAATTTCAAGTTGACTTTCAGGACAGTATGCATTGGCCAACTAAGTATTTTATAAAAGCTAAGTGAAATCATTTACAATTTACAAAGCCAAATCATTCTGTGGTTCCAATTCATATAAATAAAATGTCCATTACATTAACTGAGTTAATGGTTATATATTCTTTTTTTCTACATAGTTCTCTTTTACCGAAAAATGTATGGAAGGTTAATATTTAGTATCTGTTTCCATTCAACATCCTGTTAGTTAAATGACATCTTGAAAAAATAATTATCTGTTTGAGTAAAAATATAGCATCCAACCAGAAGTACAATATAAAGAGTTCTCACACAGCAGAAGGCAGGTCTATTTAATTTGATCTAACTTATGTCTTTCACTCCAGACATATTTCTGCAAAACATCCACTGCTGAATGTCGAGTCTTGAAAGGTTTTGTCTCAGACTTGTACGGATGACCTGTAATATAAATTACCCTTGATAGCCCCTGCTGATTCCAGTGGAAAGGAATCTAATCCAAACCCACTGTATGTAAGAACTATTGAAGAAAATGATGACTTCTTTGGGTTTTCTTTCACTTTCATATTAGAGTATGTTTTTTTTTTTCTTGGCTCATACTTTACAAAAGCCACTACAAGTTTCACACTGAAATTCTGAAATGAATATGAAATAAAAAGTCCATAAATAGTCTCTTTTTCAAAACACTTCAGTGTCAGTACTAAATCAATAAAAAGTCTCATCAGACTTTATTTATAGCAAAAAAAAAAGAAAAAAGAAAAAAGAAAGTATTTTAGTAGCAAACGTTGATAAATCTGTAGGAATTTTCCGTGCTCTAGCCTACAAACTCTGAAAGGAAAGAACGTGATCAAAGTAATACTACCAAAAATGATAACCTATAAAATAAAGGTGTCCTAAGTCTATACTTGCTCTCATATTATGGCAAGCATAGCAAAAATCATGTGCACTTGTGATGATTTTCTTTAAATACTCTTTTAAAAATTTAGATTCCACATCAGTAATAATTTGCATTTAAACACATGGATTGAAGTCTTTGTATATGTGAAGACTATATATCCTATATATGAGGCACCCTACTATTTTTTTATTTTACTCTCTCTCCAGTATTAATAGCCACTAAATGCAGCTGCACAAATTAATAACATGTGTGATCACCATGTTTAGTCTGTTCCAATAAATACAGTTGCTCCTGCTGCCACCTAGAGATAGACTTCAAATTAAAAAACAAAAACAAACAAAACCCCCGACATTTCACTTGCTGCTATACGCTTAATAACAGAATCTCAATCTGCCCCACAAATCATTTTACACCCCAAAAGCATTACAGATAAGATTACCTCAACATATTAGAAGCTTCAGACAAAGATGAGCCCAAGTTGATAGGTTGTCAAAAGGTACTTAGGTGCTGCAACACTGAACATGACGCTCAATCCTAAGTGTTTTGCAGCTTCTGCTGAATCCTCAGCTGGGAATTGGATGCTCAGGAAGAGTTACATTGTACATAGATGCTCCTTAGGAACCTGATGAGCTGCCAAAAGTGAAAAAAAATATATATTTTGGATTTATTATATATCTTTGCTTGAGTCCCCATAACAACTTACACTTGATGGTCGCAGCATTGCTTTGATGCCCGTTTCAGACGCCACCTCACCAATCCCACAGCTATGCGTTTTAACCATGACACTACAGAGACACATTCCCTCTCTGAATAGAAATGAAAGGCAGTGGGCCAAACTGTCTTATTTTTTCAAAGACTGACACCTCCGGCGCT
Organism: Tinamus guttatus; assembly: GCF_059628265.1. Lineage (NCBI taxonomy): Eukaryota > Metazoa > Chordata > Aves > Tinamiformes > Tinamidae > Tinamus > Tinamus guttatus. The sequence continues at coordinate 1,428,087 of NW_028289126.1, read as the reverse complement.
ACTGGAGACGGCACAGCTCTGTAAGAGTGCTCACCTGTAGCACTTGGCTGCATACACATCACAACGCTGCGCCTGCTTACAGACCAAAGGGACCATATAGCCAGTAACGATGGTTCCTTCAATACACCGTGGATCGAGCAGGTGTAGAAACACCTATTTGCCTACTAGTTAGGGGAGTTCTGCAAGGGCACCTTTTCCATAGTTTTGGGTCTATATATCCTGCAAATTGATTCTAAAATATTAAAATACATCTCCCTTGCTTTAAAAAAAAAAAAAAAAAAAAAAAAAAAAAAAACAGCCAAGGCGCGAAGCAGTTCCTGGGAGGCGGTGACAGGAGCATGTGTCGGCCGCGCCACAGCGCGGCGGCCGCCATTTTGTGAGGGGCAGGCGCGAGGCGGGCTGCCACGGTCGCGCCGCAGCTCGAGATCAGGAGGGAGGCGCGGGGCCAGACACGGGGTGAGAAGAGCAACCTCCCCACGGGCTCTCAGGGAGCCGCTCGGTGAGAGGCCCGCGGGGAACCAGGCAGCAGGGCGCGGATCGCGCGGCGGCGGCGCGAGCGGACTGCAGCTCCCAGCACGCTCCGGCCCGGGCCTGCCGCGCGCGCGCCGCCGCGCCGCTGCTGTTCCGCGGGGCGCGCGTGCGCGCGGGGGGCCGGGCGCGTTTGAGGCGGGCGCGTAGCGCTGTGGTGCCCGGTCGGGTCGTTTACTGCCGTCGGGGGCCCTGAGGACGGCGACAAGGAGGAGGAGGCGGAGGCGGAGGCGGAGGCGGAGGCGGGAGGGGCGTCTCGGGCAGCGCTGGTGCCGTTGCCGCCATGGCCAGGCCAACCGTTTCCCCCACGAGCGTCAAGGCGACGGTGCCCGAGGCCTTTGCTGTGCTGCGACAGAGGATGAGGGTGGCAGAGGAACAGGCCAGCGCTCTGGCGAGAGACCTGGAGGCACTTGGTGTTCCCGGGCAGAGGTGGGGAGAAAGCGGGGGCAAAGCCTTTCCTACCTGGAGAGCCCAAGCTTTCTTCCCTTTCCCTCACCTTGTCCTGCCTGGGAGTCTGCTTGCCCAGCTTTGGTTATCCGGATGCAGTGGTGCTGGCAGAGCCAGCGAGAACAGGCAGCAGTGAGCGGGGGTGGCAGGAAACTTTCCAGAAGTTTTTCCATTTATTCACATCTTTAATGCATCTGTGTGCTGACATGTGTGCATACATGCAGTAGATCAATCTTCTCTCCTTTCCAGCCTTGATCTTTTCCACTCCAAGACCCTAGAGACACCTGCTAGCTACACAGCCATCAGGCCTGTGCAGGCCAGGGTGGCATTTGCGGGAGAAAATACACTGTGGAAAAACTGCGAATCGATGGTCAGTCGAATGTGTCGGTTAGAGAGTGTTGTGCAGACACTGAAATTAAACATCTTCCACTTGCAGATGGAAAAGGAGCGGAATCCCAAACATGCAGGTAGTGAAATATTCTTTATGTCTTCATAGTTAATTGTGCTTTCATAAGTTTCTTCAGCTGATTACTTTTTTTTGTTTGTTTCCTTTTCCATCTGGCAGCCCAGTTGGAGCAACGGCTGAATGCAGTGCAGGAGGAACATTTGCAGGAAATGAAGGTTGTACAGCAAGAGGCAGTGAAATTACGCCAGCAACTAAGTGATATGAAAGAGGCCAAGGAGAAGGCCAAAGGAGATCTTCAAAGACTAAGTGCTGCTCTGGAGATTAACACTGCAGCAAAGGTACAGAAGTTGGCACGTAGACTAGTTATAATTTTACTGTGTTTTTGGGATTAGCAGATTTATCTGTAGTACTTTAAGTACTATGATCTCTGAAATACAGACAGATGAAAGATATGCTGTGTTGGAAATAACCATTTATGATTCTGCTTGTTATTGTAAAAGAAGAGTTACTATGAGAATGAGATTCTCTGGTTCCACCAATAAAGACAATAGACAATTAGACAATAATAAAAATAATTTATAATTCTCCATTTTTCGGAAGTTAATCCTAGTTTTTATATGTGGAGTTCTCAATCGCTTTTCTGTGTTGCTGGGAACTTAAATTTCTCTATTTCAGTCCTGTTCTGTCAGTTCAGTACTTTTATGTCTGTTAACACTTCAGTGGAATATGCCACTTAACTATATTAAAGAACTGGCTGCTTCTTAGTGCTTGCACTCTTCTATTCAGTGCTTTAGAACAGAGAACCTCAGACTGGAGGTAAAAGTCAAATTCTGGGTGGGTTTTAGCATGGATGTTTTACTTGTTAAGACCTATTGCTTTTGACATAGTCATGAACATGATAGGACAGGATAGAAAATTTGTCCCATCTTCTTTAGATGAGTGTAGCAATTGCAGCTGAGGAGCTGAGGAACACAAACCAGAAAATGAACTGCAGACTGCAGGACTAAGTACAAGAGCAGAAAGCTTAGTAGAAGGCTGAATTTACCAAGTATTATTTAAAGCTTTGAAGAATATCCTCACTAATTAGCTCAGGTTTGGGATGCGCGCAACCAAAAGGAGGCTGCTGGTTGCACTTGTAACTAAATATCCCAGACAGAACATCACCCATGTATGATCTCAAAGTTAGATCTGAATTTGGAGTTTGTTAGTTTGTTCTTTTCTCCCCTAGCTAATGGAACAGCTGTCCCAGGAGATCAGCCTGCGGGAATCTTTGGAGGAATCCCAAGCAACCATGATGTGTCATGTGCAGGACATGGAAACAACAGTAGAAGCAGAACGGAAGCAGGTCTGCAAAACTTTTTCATTCTTCTTTTGTACCTTTTTTATTTATTTTTTTTCCATTTATCATCTGGAAGGAAAATCGAGAGCTTGTATGTCCTGCCTAGAGAACAGGTAAAACACTTCACAACTATTCAAGTGTGATGCAGTATATATTTAAAAACAATCGAACTCGTTAAACTGAATCATACGGAGACTGGTTAGAAAAGATGATCTAGTCCAACTTCCTGCTTGAAGGAAGTATCATCACTAACAGATTGAGTCGGTGGTGGATTTGTCTAGCAGAATCCAAGGTCTGATATGTTATAACCTCTTTAGGTAACTTTTTTCCAGTGCTTCGGTATTGTTCCAGTTAAAAAGACTTCCTAGTGCTCAATCTGAATCTCACAAACCTTAAATTTGAGGCCTTTGCCTTTTGTTATATTATCTGGCACTATGGAGAAGGGTTTGATTTTGTTATCTTTGTAACTGCCCTGCTGCAATTCGATCCTGCTGTAACCTCTTCTTCACCAGATTAAATAGGCCCAGATCACTCAGCCTCTTCTCATAGTTCACATTTTCTAGACCTCAACCATACCCCTCTGTAGTTCGCTGTACGTTTTTTCCATCTTAAACCAAGGCTCCTGAACCAGAGTTCACAGGTTTTCCCTGCTGACCTGCACAAGATTTCTGTTGAGTTTTTGAAGATCCAGATATATCAAGGTTTTTCTGAGTCAAAGCTCTGCTGTTCAGCATGTCAGCTGCTTATCCTCTGCATTCTCTAGTATCCTCTGCAAATGTGCCAAGGATATGTTCTGTCTTCTAATGAATGAAGTAGGTTAAAAGTTTTGAAAATAACTGACAAAGTGAGGAAAAGTGAACAGTTTGTAGAGGAGTATGAAAACAGGAAGATTATGTATGTATCTGTAGTTTTATGGATATTAGTTTTACCAATAAGAGGAAAGATAGTGACTATTTTATTTTTCTATGTGTAGGTTGACTCATTCTTCTAATAGCAGAAAAATAAATCTTCTCTAAAAGATACAAATTATACAAAGTTTAACATTCCTTTGCTACTCTAATAATGTTCTTAAGAGTAATTGCAAATGATGCTGCATGTTGCATTTGTATTATGTAGCTTTTTTTTGAGGATGAGAGAAGAAATAGTGCAGAAATACATCAAATAAATATTAAAACAATCCCACGTACACATATGCACACACACAAACAAGCTACAGGCAGCCACTCTATCACTTCCAAAATCATAGCAACAGTAAGGACAAATAACAAAGCAAATAGCAAAGTATCAGAACTTGAATAATGAGTCCTTTTTGTCTTTTTGATGACCATCAAGGTGTGTCTGTTTTTTTCAAAGTTTTCAACTTTTGAAAATTGTACTAGAAATTACTAAATTACTTAGATACAAGGTTGTATTAGAAATTACTACATTTTTCTTTCCTAAATCCCTTTCATCCTTTTCCTGTTCTTTTACAACGGAAATGGAAAAATGTGGATGCCGTGTTGAACTTATGAGAAGCAAATGCTCACTTTAATTCATCTATCAGTTTCTGATGGCTATAGCTAACCCAATGATCTATTTATAATTAGTGTAAAAACAAAATTTTGCAGAAAACAGAGCATGAGCCAGACTTGTAGAGTGCCTTCCATGTTCTATTCACCTTCCTCTTTTATAGCTTGATCTTTTGTGTAATCTTGAATAATGCAAACTCATTTGTTTGATTCCATCTGTCTTGTAAAGGTGATTATGAGAACACAAACACATAGGAAAACTTAAATTATTTGCCATGAAAGAGTCTTCTGCATAAAATTTAGTCAGGGCAATGTGAAAGAGAATAGAAGCGGATCAGGCTGTTTATTTTCCAGTTGGATCAGTGTTTCAGGCTCTGTAATTTGCTTAGATTTGCCTCACTGATTTCTGCATCTTGAAGAATAATGCGTGATATCGTTGAAGGTGCAGCTATTGCAGCAGGACTGCCAGGAGTTGCATAAAGATGTCCAGCTAGCCCGAGAGAGGCTGCAGGAAGAGGAGGGGAAAACCGAGCAACTGGAGCAGCAGTGCACACAACTGAAGGCTGAGCTGGGTATGACAATGAGTTCTTGACACGTCTTCGTAACCCGTCTTTCCCTGCTTCCACACTGAGTGGGTACAAGCAGATCACTAGAGTTACTGTGGTCCTGCAGACTTGCAGTAGCTGTATCGGTTTACTGGAATAATAGGCAGCTTGGGAGGTGCTGAAATTTTAAAGGCTTCTCTTACTTTAAAAATAAAGTTTCTGAAGACTCTTTGTAATTAGATGAACCTGACTGCAGTAGCATTCGGGGTAACAAATGCACAAAAAGCAGTTGTAACACAGGATCCCTGAACTGATGTGGAAGTGAAGTGCTCATTACTATTGAGTCTTCCAAAATAATTTAAAAAAAAAAGGCTCTAGTAAACATCTCATATATGAACAACAATATATGAACATATGTATGCTGGATAAGCTTGTAGCTGATCTGATTTAGATTCCCAGTCTATTCATGTGAAAGTTGCTGCTTATGAGGGAGTTAAATGGCATTTACCACACTTGTGTAAGAGATACATATTTGCAAAAATTACAGGTAAACATTCCTAACATAACATCTGTACCTTGTTCCCATAGGATAATTTTAAATAACCCTGCCTTAAATCCCAGCATAAGTTGTTCTTCCCATGATACTTCCCTCAGGACTTTATTTCAGATTTCTAGTTCCTCCTGTTAGAGGACTGCTCCTGTGTCCCATATTTTGTGTTTGTTTTTCTATGAACCACAGGTGCCCTGGTATGCCAACAATTACTAACCTGCAGCACAGAAAAGGCATTCAGCATTTTTCAATAAGAGAATCTTGTCATGCTATGGCAGATTTGGTTCTTTGGTGAGAGGTTCGTTGACGCCAGAAAAATTCCTCAAAACAAATCCATGTGCAAGTGACGAATTTAAATAGACATACAAAGTCTCTTTACAAATTCAAATAATCCTGTTCATCAGGGATTTTTGCCCCTTTTAATTGAAAAAACTTTTGACTGATCTTCATACATTGGATGTTGTAATGTTTTTGGCTAGACTTCTCTCCCTACCCTGCTTATTTTGAATTGCCTCTTGTTGTCCTCCATTTTAATAGTATCTCATCCGGCAGAGCAGAATAAGGGTGGCTCTTATAGGCAGGTTGATTCAGGATTCAGCAAAAATATTACGTTTTTAGATCTGTATGTTATAAGTGGGAATCTGACTACTATAATTTGTCAGTGCACAAAATCTTACAAGGTTAGATGTAGGCTTTGGGTATAGCCAGGACAAATCAGTTGTTTACAGAGTAGGGAAATAGCTGAACAAGAAACTTGCACCCTTTGGGTAACCTGACTTGCTCAAGCACTCACTGAAGTGGTGTGTATAAAAGTGGCATAAATTTGTGCTTAATAGTAAAATTGAGAAAGAGGTTGCACTTAATTTACAGAGGAAATGATAGCTATGCAGTAATTTTTTTCTAAAATATTAAAGTCATTAATAAAAACATTAAAGAACAACACATTTGTAGAAATCTTATCCATTTGTGGCATATTCAATAACTTGGCTAAACTAAAATATGAAATCAAAATGTCATCTTTTTAAATTACCAGACAGATAACAAAGTGTGTTCTGACATTCTTTTCTATTTTTAGACTCCAAGAATTGTATTATTTCCCAGCTTGGTGGAGAAGCAAAAGTAAGTTGCAAAATTTTTTTTTTTTTGTGAAGAAAATGTCTGTATGGAGATGTGGAACAGCTGCCTATTGGGGAATCTTTCAAATGTACTGTGTTTAAGAGGCAGATTTTTTACGTGGAAAAGTACCACCCGGGTGCTAACTGGTAAAAGTGTTTTGTTATTATTGAATTTATTTGTTATTATATTACCAACTTGCAATTACTTTGGGAAAAAATAACCCTTATACTATGCAGAAATACCAAAGCAGTAATATGAAAGCTTTCTTTGGAAAGCCTGGGACTGACCACAAAAGCACACTTACGGCAATGCAGTTATCACATAGAAAGGAGACAAGTAGATGGGTTAACACTATAGAGAATCAGGATCTCTGCTGGTACTAACTGGGCAAAGATCTGCGTGTGCTGCCAGAAATTGTCTTTGAATTGTTTCAGTGAAGATGAAGTAAAAGCTCAGCTTGGTTTTGCAGTCTTGCATGTTGGGAAAGGATTCCTTGAATTGGGAATGCTACTCTCTTCTGGCAAAGAGACCTTTCAGTTTCAAAATATCAAGATTAATTATAGTGGAGGCGAATAAGTTTGAGCTGAGAAGGCATACAAAGTTGGCTATAGCTTTCAAAGGAAAGTTAAAGCAGCTACAAAACAAGCAGTAGTACTTTGGTTATTACTTTAAAGTTATATTTTGGAAAGAGGCTGGTACTGCAGGAGTCACACCTAGTGCTTGCAAGAGCACAGAGCTGGGTGGCAATAGCTTAAAGGCAATTGGTAAGTATGAAACAAAGTCTTGACATGTGTGAAGCTCCTGGCTGAATGACAGCCTATTTTAAACTTGTATCAGTGGATGTTCTTTTTTATTGCCCTTTAGAATGCACAGCTTTCCTTTAACAGACAACAAGAAGAGAATCTGCAGCTTCGGTCAAAAATAACTGTCCTGCAAGAAACAGCAGATAAAGTACAGGTAATGAGAATAGCTTCTTTTTCATTTGCCTTTAAAATGGAAATAATGTATAGAAAACCAAGTGATTAGGATGGGAAATGATCACAGGTTCACTGGGAAGGTTCAAATACAGCTCAGGAAATAAAGTTCAATGCCCTCGGGTAATATGGGCTGATGAACAACTTCCAGTGAAGGAAGTTTATTCTGGTAACTATTCATGAATTCCTAACCTTAAGGCTGGAGAGTTTTCTTCTCCGTAGTTAATTTAAATCAGCTTTGTTGCAAATGCTTTATTTGAAGGATAAGATGTGAAGAACTACTGCTGCTCCCACTTCTGTGTACCTTAAAGTACTGCCTTGATACTCTTTTGCACCTTTAGATTCTACATCTATGCGTTTCTGTTAATGAGATAAATCTAAAGCAATTGCTTAGCCAAAATGTCCTCTGCCTTTGGGACAAAAGGCTGACCTCAACATGAAACTATTAGGATCCTTTCTCCAATTTTGCTTTCATTTAGAAACATTACTTGTCCTTTTTCTGCTCTTCAGAATTAATAAATGATTATTCTTGTTTCGTTAGGTTAACTTTTGCCTGCCTTCTTCTCCCCACCCCACAATCCCCTATAAATTAGCACACTTAAAACACATTTTCTTTTGACTTTTGCTATAGTTAAGCAAAATAAGGTCTGCAAGAGATTTTGGAAGATATCTGACAGCCTACTATGCTAAAAAGTAACGATGTTTGTCATCTTCCTTCCTCTATCTAATCAGGTCCTTAATGACCACTTAAGCCAGCAATGCTCAGACCTCAGCACCACGCTTCAAAGTGTTGCCATGGAGAATGTTAAACTCATTTCAGATCATCAGGCCATCCTTAAGGTATGTAGCCTGTTAAACAGGCCAAGAAAGTGGTCTGCAGCTTTCTATTAGGGAGCTGGTAAGGCAGTACTATATATGGGAGTATAGCAAAGTTCTGTACGTGTAAGTTCTGCACATATAGTGGTATAAATTCTAAAAAGGCTGAGTTATACAAAGTTCTAAAGTTTTAAGTTGTAAAATTTACTAATTTTTCAGTCTGAAAAATGTTCTCTAAAAAGAGAAATAAGACTTAATGTGGTTCAAAGACTATTATTTCAGGACCACAAATAAAAGCCTGTTACGGAGGAGGGGAAAGAATCAAGATGCAATGTAAAAATGATTTGTAAAAGTAGCCTGTAAGAACCTCCGCGAAAGAGGCAAGCAGGAATTAATGGCGTTGTGCAGACTGCACATGAAGAAGCTAAACTAAACCATCAGGACTTAAATGAGCTATATATATGTATGTATACAATAAATATCTTTATTAAATATATATAAAAATTATATGTAATATATATGATTAATTTTTATATAATTAATTTTTATATATAAGATATATGTAATTATATATATTTATATGTATAATTATATAAAATATTATATATAAGAATGTATATTTATTAAATATATAAATATAAAGCTCTGTCTGGGTAAAGTAACTCTGCATTTTGACACCTACCCTAGAAGCAGCATGTGAAGCTACAGGGCCAACACAGGAGCCTGGTGCTAAATTAACGGCTGTGTCAGTTAAATGCTATTTAATATGTGTCCCTATTGTTTCCATATTGGCGTTAATTGCCTGGGTATTCTTTCCCCTTTAGTCAGAGCAAGAAAAGATGACTCGACAGCTGCAGGAGCAAGACTCACTCCTGGACGCTGCCTGTGCTGACATTCTGGGAGAGCTGCAGAGCGTGCACCACGAGAGGGCTCAGCTTCAGAAAGAGCTGTGAGGAGATTGCTCATCTGCAGCCTCCGTCTTGTGCAACTTCCTTTGCATGCTTGCCACCTTGTATTCTGGTTCTCTAATACTTGTTACTTGTTACAAAAGGTTTTGTGTTTAATATGAAGGCCACTTTCTGTTCTCCATGTCCTGTACTGAGCTAGTATTCCAGCTTGGCTGTTTCTTGTCTTTAGGGAAGCCTTGCATACCAAGCATGGAAAATGCAAACAGAAAGCAAACCTTAAGGAGGAAGCAGCAGCCACCCAGAGAAAGCTGCTGGAATGTACTGTTGCTAAACTGCAAGGTGAACTGGAAACAGCTTTGCAAGAAAGGGGATCTCTGCTGGCTGAAAAGGAAAATCTTAAACAGGAGGTACATGAAACTTAGGATTTTAAAGGTGTACAGCATTAGGATCCACTTTGCCAAAATCTTTATTTTCGTACCAGTTTTGCTTCTGGAAAGATGATCTGTTGCTATTGTGTGGCAAAGAGAGACACGTGCTCCTGCTCTTTAGTGCTTTTGTATTTTGACCTGTAATGTCTCCTTTAAAGAACATTAAAAGGGAAAGAGGACAGGACAGCTCTGCAGATACTATTTCTGAATTTCAGAATTGACTTCTGACCTTCTGATCAGTAGTTTTATAGATATGTAGAAGTCCTGTGAATCTAGAAACTTTTCAGATAACTTAAAAATTATTTCAAATTTCTTGTCATAGATAAAAGCAACAGCAAATGAAATAACACAGGAAAGGAACAAACTGGAAGTAGAAAAAACAGAGAACAAGGTATCTTGCAATATCTGTGACTGTTCTTTAAATTCAGAATACTCTCTTCCAATAAGCTTTGCTTTAATTTTCATTGTTCTATTTATGTTAGCTCTAAATAGAGTTCTAATGATCATAGTCTCAATACTTGCTTTGCTATTTGCTACATTTCTTGTGTATATAATTATGTCTTCTGGGACAAGAATCCTCCTGCTCACCTACACAAGGCCCCGTTTGTTGTAATAGACTTTGTCCTGTTTCTACTGCAACATTGATAATTTTCTGCTGCTTTCAATTACTTTTAACTGTGTAGCTCCCTTGCATAGGCTGGAAAATGAAGTGTAGCCTTTGTGGTATGAGAAATTCCCTAGCATGGTAATTTAAGCCAACACAACTGTTGACTTGTGGAGTTTCTTTAATCATTGAGGAAAGGCTCTCTGGAAGAGTATAGGCGGTACCTATTTCATATATAATACTGCAGTTTTGTCAGGTGATTGTGAAAATGCTCAAGCAGTATGATGATATCTATTATTTTTTCTCTTTGTAGCTAGAAATGGCTTCAATGAAATCCTCTCTGCAGACACTAGCAGAAGAAAATAAAAGGCTTTTGAATCGTTTGGCTGCATTGGAACACCAGCAAGTAAGCTGCTTTGTTACAAAAATAACTCAATAAGTAACTGCACCAGGCATCAAACTGCAGTCTGAAATAATCTGGATTGTATGGAAAGTGGAAGATCAAACTAGGGAATCAGAAGAGGAAATGATAAAAACAAAATGATAAAATGACTTCTCAAAAGTCACTCTGTTTTTTAGATTTAGTGACTGTGTAGATTTTGGAACTACCTGAGCCTCAGGTATTGGAGATTAGATATGCTGTTTAAATCTTATGACTTTGTTCCATTTTCTAGTGCTTAAATGCATCCGCGAGGAGTTAATATCACTTTTATTTCCTACTCTGCAAGCAATTTGCACTTCAGGACCAGATTCCCATTTTTTACCTTGTTCCTATTCAGTTATTTTTGACTACTCAGTCACCTTGTTTGCTTTCCATCTCCAAACTACTTTGGCAGGCATTGGTTAAAGAATATGAATTAATACAGTATTCAGACCTTAGTGTTGCCTTGTTTCTAATTTTTTTGGTATTTCTTAACTGCTGTCATTCCAATTATTTTATTTTGCTTTTGTCAATGCTTTCTCATTCTTCTCTAGTTCTTTGACTACTGTGCTCCTTTTGTCAAGATTTATCTTTCATCTCTCCATTTCTGCTGTCTGTGCTTCTATGACATCTGTACTAATTTGAGAGATTCTTCCTAGAGATTAAGTTGCCAGAGAAGTATTTATACCTTTATACCTCTTTGGTATAAAGGATGGATGGATGGTTTTGCACTATCCATCCCCCTTTCAGCCTTTCACTTAAAACGAAAAGGAAGGTGCTGTAAATCAGCAGGAGAAGGATTTTTTTTTTTAATAAAAAGGATAAAAGGGCATTGAAGGGCCTTTCTTATTGGTTTTTTTTTGCACCCCCCCTGTTTTTTTTCTCCTTTTCCCCTTAGGGAATGGTGACTTGTGCTCTTGTTTCCCTCAGCATGCCCAGCAGAAGGTGCAACAGGTCCTAGAGGAGCTGACTAACAGCAAGAATAAACTGGCCTATGACAAAGGAAAACTTGAGGTATCTCGCATCTTGTTTATCAGATTAATTGGGGAGTTACTCTTTTACATTCATCTTATATAAGATTATTCAATGTAAGTTCTTTAGTCTTTAATTTGGAACAAATTCCTACTTATTTGTGCAGTGTTGAGCACATATCAAAATCAAGTTCGATCCTGCCTATAGTGCTTATTATAGTTGAGTGACAGATAGTCCAAGATGTTATTGATGAAGTATTTCTAAGGTTCTGATAAATGAGTGCTCTAACAGCTACAAAGGACAAATACACGGGTAGAAACTTTGCTGAAACTTTGGAAACATGGGAATATTTCTAAAAGGCTGAAATTCATAAGGTGGGAGGCAGGCTGTGGTGGCAAGCATTAATAGAAAGCATATGTCATCCTTCTTAAGCATGACTTAGCTGGACAGTAGATGAGGTGCTGGAAGTGAAATTTTCTCTTCCTTCCATGTGATGTACATCATGGAGCTTGGCGCAGTGATACAAGGATTCCTGAGGTTCTTTCAAAAGCAGCATAGAGGGTATGGTCATTTTTAGAAAAGTGAGGCTCTGGGTTTATGTAGTGTACCTATATCTAATGCTAGGTGACTAATTCTAATGCATGATTATTCATATGCAAGGATAAGTTAGAAATTATTCTTTGCTGTTCCTGAGGTTTATGGGATTTGACAAAAATAAAATATGTTTGCTCTGGTCAAAGAAATCTTTATTCTTCTGCTTCTGTGTTCCACTCAAACTAATGCTTTTCCATAGCCTGCTGCATCCATCTTTGCTTTACAACTGAAGTGCAGCAGCTGCAGGAAGAACTGCAGTCTCTTGCAGATGCACGTTCAGATAGAGGCTAATTTCACAAATGCACAATGCAGCCCTAGAGACCAAGTATACTCAGGTATAGTAGGACTTGGAGAACTTCTTACCTGTCAGAATTATGTCCAGACTGTACCTAATGTTCAAGAACTCTTCGGAAATCATTTTTAACACACTTTCTTGAAAAATAAAGCACATTTTAATACTAAATATTAGCTTTCGCATCCTAGTTTGCAGGTGAACACAGAATTTGATTTCAGCAAAAACACGAGGGGTGGAAGTGCAACTAAAACAGGCATCAGAGCCATTTTCATGCAAGTTAAATGCATGTATTCAGACAGGAAAGCACAAAACTTAGGGGATTATAAGGATTGTCCTCTTGAATTACCATTAGTTGCCCAGTAAGAAGAGGAGGAGAAGAAAAAAAAAAAAAAACCACAGTTGCAGATAGTATTTTTAGCTCGACTAGCTCTCTGGCTTGGATATAGCTCTGATGCACTCTGTCACGATTTGGTATCTGAGAAGGAATGGAAGTTCCTGAAGAGAGTGTACTGTTGGGAGTTTATTCTTGCTTGTGCATGGAGGTCTTGGTACGGTTGCTTGAATTTACAGTTTAGCAGCCTTGTAATACAGCTGTTGAGCGGCACAGTTTACAAGAATGCTTTAAGTGTCACTGAGGGTTATACATCGGTAATCTACCTGCCATGCTGTAGAAACTAGATACAGGACATAACTGTGTTTAGGACACTTGCCTGGAAAACAGGAGGTCCTTTCTCTGCCGTCTGTTTCCTCAAAGCAGAATGAAAGCTTGTATCTTAATTCTCCATTGTAGAGGCTGATCCTTTAGATAATCAAAGGAAACTGGGTATTGCCTTGGCAGTTAGCGTTCATGACCAGCGAGCTGTCGGATTTGGGAACAAATGTGCGTCAGGGGAGCGAGTTAGAGCGGATCGGGCAGCGGGAGCGCAGAACCGCCGGCACCGCGGAGCTGTGACGCTGCCTGACATCACAGTGAGGGAATGCACCCTCCTGAGGAGAAGCTGCTAAGGAACACGGAGAGAAATTGCAGTGCTGTGGGGAGGATCACGGAAGAGCACTTAAAACCATGCACTTTAAAGGCTGCCTTAAGATGCTTTGCTTGGGGCAAGAGACCTTCCTGACGTAATGCAGGCCTAGGGATAGGATATAGCATCTGCTACGGTGCCTTTTACTTCTACTGTGGTTAATAGATATTCTAGAATGTGTTTTTTCCCTTTTGTATACTCGCATCTTCACTGTTTCTGAGGACAGATTAGTTTTGTAGTGGAAATGGCACCAAAAAGAAAAAAATCCCCAGCAGGGCCCTGGCAGCAGAAGTCTGCTGATCAGAATGTTAGGTCAGGTGCAGGTTCAAAAGAACAAACTGTGAAACGTGCTGTCCCCTTTCTTTCACACCGGGTTCATTTTGAACCAGGTGAACGTTCAAGAAAGTCTTCTGACCATGGAGATTGTCTTCAGGCCAGCCTGAGGATTCTGTTAGATGCTATTAAGAACATGGAAGAAAGGCTGGAGACCAAAATAGACCTTCTAACACCAAGAATATTGAAAACTGTGTGGTCTGCTGGGCTTAGCAAAGGAGACTTCAATGTGGTGAGTGAAAGACATGAAATGCAAGTTAAAAAGATGGCTCATTTCAATTAAATAGTTGCTGGCAATGAAGAAGTGTCTGAAAATTAACAAGGTCCCAAACCTTTTGAGTGTTTCTTGTATGAAAGAGATGCACGTGAAAAGTTGTGCTGACAACTTTTTTTTTTGACCAAAAACTCAGCTTTAAGCATCCGCAGTGCTACCTGTGGTGTCAAGAGTACATAAACACTGGAAGTTATTAATGAAACTCAGTTTGGGCTTAAAATTGGGGTAAGACAAAGACCGTGTATTTAGAATAAATGATTTCTCTATAAAAGAGATTTCTCTTCTCTGTTGTATACTCTTGGCACTGCCGCAAGCATGCACATTCTTGACTTAGAAAATAACAGATAACTGATTTTCCTGCTCCTTTGCCTGGTTTCTTGCACTTCAGGTGGCTAACTTGCAGTGCCAGCTGGAGGCAGCAAAGAATGAGAACAGCAAGGTGACAACCATGCTGGAGCACGTGTTAGCATCTCACAGCAAGATGCAGGCAGCTCTGGAGGCAGGACAGACAGAACTGGAACACAAGGATACGGAAATCTGCAGTCTCCGAAAAGAGAGGTAAGTGGAGTTGATGTTCTTCCTAAGGTCAGTTGTGTTTGTGTTCTTCCTGTTCAGCAGAGTGCTGAAGACTGGTGTCGTGGAGAAGTGACATCTTTCCCACAGCACTGACTAGTAAACTCTTTAGCACAAGTTTGTTTGAAAAATTCCTATATCTTTTACTGCAACACTGAAACATACTTAGTATCACTGAGCCAAGCACACCAAATCTTCCTGGCTAGTGCTGCAAAAACTGTGCTTGTAAGTGCTCTGCTTAGTCAGATCTCGTGCATCTTGTGGGAAGCAGGCAAGAATAAACTTAATTTTAGTTGCAGTGACAGGCAAAACTTCCTACAGAGAAAATAGAACCTAACTGTGAGATTGCCAGCATATCAGAGGAGAGGTGCACAGAGATAATACATTATTTGTTTACCCTGTTTCCATTTTCAGGAGTCAGAGTCAACAGAAAATGCAGAGATTAGAAACAGAACTGGAACGTTGCCAAGCCAGAGTGGCTGCCATGGGAAGCGAGCACAGCAGTCAGGTAGAGACCATGTTCTGCCATTGCAATAGGCAGGACTGCTGCATCTTCAGGATTGAGCCAGTCACCTCTTCAAAAAAAAAAAAACAAAAAAACCAAAACAAAAACAAAAAAACTGGTGTGACTCATTCACATGAATGGTGGCAAAATACTCTGTCAGCATTAAGCTGTGGAGCAGGAAAATAATTTTCCAAGTGTTGAAAGAAGCAAGTAAAGATTAAGATAAAGAATAATTTAAAATCTATTTAAAGTAACATTCCTTGCCACAGGTAAGGTTTTTAATATCTGCACCCTGGATAGGGATAGAGATTTCTGAAATATTTTTAACTTTAAAAAGGAGAGAGAGAGAGGGTGGATGGGCGCAAGAAAAAGGGCCAGCATTGCTTTCTTCTTCTTTCCTAGTTTAAAAGCAATTTTCTTACAATGCAAACCCACTCACCATTGGCAAGGGCATATTTTTCTAAGAGAATCATGGTTATATGACAGGATGCTCTGATCCTTCTGACTAAGCCAGTCTGTGGATCGACCTTATAGGGAATCCCCTCTAGATGGTGTGCCCAGAAGGATGTTTGTCATCAGGCAGTGAGTGAACAGGCTCTTACTTCCAAAAAGCTGATGCCAACTGGGAAGGGAATGATGCTCCTGTCTATGCTTTTTCGTTGGAGCAAACCTAAGTCTGATCTCTTGTTACTGCCCAGGTGGAACCACTTTGTAAAGCACTGGAAGTTACTAGAGCAGACAAGAAACTTGCTCTTCGTCTGGAACAAGCTGTGCAGGCCAATAATACCCTGCAGAACAAGCTGATCCAGGCTCAGTATGACCTGAAAAGCAAAGAAGCTGAGCATCAACAGCTGATAGTCTGCAGGTAGGAACAAATCCAGGGCATTAAAGCTGAGGAGAATCATAACTTTTCACTAACATCAGATCTTTGACTTTTCTCATCTGTCAGTATCCATCCTGAGTACCATGCTGCCAGTTCAGGATGTGAAGACAGAGCTACATCAGTGAACTGCTTTGTCCTTTCCTTCAGTTACTGCTTACCTAGGGTTAGTTGGTTACCTAGGGCAGTTGTGGCGCTTCCTCAGCAAACAGCTTGTCCATAACATTTGCAGGTATCACTTCCACTTTGAAGTGGAAGTGCAAATAGCTACAGTGAAGAGACCCCAGGATAGGTGTTTAACCCCTTGACACCAAATCAAACTAAACACCTACACCCTAAAAAGTAAAACTTTAGACGTAGTTAACAGCAAGCATTGGTGTATCCTAAATCACCTCATTATCCTGGGTCTAAGCAAACTCAGCCACCTACCTCTCTGAAGGGAAATGAGCAGTCCTAAAGTTTGAAAAAAAAAAAAAAAATCTTATGTAGCCATTTGGAATATCCTTAGAAACAGAGCATGTGAAGTCTATATGTGGTTTTACAGAATCAAATTCTTAAGTGCTAGTGTTGCTAAGAGTTTAACCAAGTCAAAGGAAGCATTTATCATGGAATTTTCTTTCCTATTTTAGTGGGTTTTTTTAAAAAAAAAAATAAAGCACATTAAATGCATAACTGTTGTTGCTTCCTCCATTAAAAGGAAACAGCTAGTGGAAGAAGCTCAGACTAAGGAAAAGGCATATGCTGAACACTTGGAGTCTTTGAAGAAGCAGTTTCACATTGAGCAAGAGGCTTCTAGAAAAGCTGCCCATCGAGAATCTGCTGAGGTGAAAAGGGAAAATATTACAGTGGTTTTCTGTCCAATTTTCAAACTTAAAGCAGTTCATGACATAGTTCTCTCTCTCCAGTCATCATGGAGTTGTCCGTCACCTGTTTACAAACGTAGTGATACCTGTGCCCTCTGTCTCTTGCCAGTGCTACTGTTTCACCCCAGCGCTCCCACCATACATAAGACCAAGGCATTGTGTTCAGTCATTCCAGCGAATTCAAAAGGATAATCTGACATGGAAACCTCCAGGGATAAAGTGCAAGCGTGAAAGGCAGAAATTCTCTTTGCTTTTTGGGGGCTGTATCATAAAGCTCTGCTTGACCTTAATATAACTCAGATGCCAGCAGATCACCAGGTGTTGTAGCATAATCCAGACAGAGAACCATCTTTGCGCTCTCCTTTTTCATGGTGGAGGAAATGAACAGATATTTACAGTTTGTCAACTCCCTTTCTCCTCTGTCCCCTAGCTCAAGAAGGCCCTGGAAGAAGCATCCTCCAAACTGGGCGAAGTTTCACGTGCTAACAGGGAGCTACGGCAGAAAGTATCAGAGCTGGAAAAATCTGTGGCTAGCTACAAGGAAAAGCTTAAAGGCCAGAGAATTCAAGTCAGACATTGCCTGGCCTCCAAAGCTAGCAATGTTCAGAATGCAGAGAGGATAAAGGTCTGTGCATGTTTTCCGTTTAAGACAGAGAACTCCTTTTCCTAAGTGTAGAACTACAGTAGTATCTTTTTTTAGTGGTGCTAGACAGGAAAATAAACAAAACTAACTTTGGACTCAAATGCTTAGCAGAAGACTATTAGCAGGTATAGTTGCTATTGCATGGCCTGTTCCTGTTTTTGTTTTGTTTTTTTTTTTTCCTTTCCTCTTTTTTTTCTTCCTATATTAATTAGGATGTCAGAATCCAAGCTCCCCTCCTTCCTCCCTGTCCCCAGGCTGTACTTTTGGGTTAGCCTGTTGTACCCTTCATGAGTTTGTGGATACAATTGGTTTAAATGGTGGTTGTTCCAAAGGTCACTTCACATGGGGGCGATTCCCTTCCCATCCTTCATAGGGACAGAACCTCTGCTAGCACCGGGAGCTGATCCCAAGAGGGAGCCTGGGGTCCTCTCTAACCCTGTCTGCTTGCTCTCCTTTCACCACTGGGGCCTTGGTTCTGCTAACCTCAGTCCTACAGGGCAGGAAATAGGGAGACAGTGGAGGGGGACACTGGCACCTGGGACCTATTTCTGCAGACGAACCTGAAAAATTCCTCAAGTTTTGTTTTTCTTTCAAAAATTTCAAGGAGATTGAATCTGAATTGAGGGAAATGGAAGCAATAAAAGAGCAGTACCAGAAAAAGAACTGTGAACAGGTATGTTCTCTTGACCAGCTTCCTAAAGAGAGTGATCTGATGAATTAAGTTGTTGAAATTTCATTCTTATGCTGCCTCCAGTCACAGAACATCCAAAAATTTGTGACAGAGTTGACAAGTTTGCAGACTGAGATGCAAGAGTTATTGAAAAACCAACATGAAGTGCAAACACGGAACAGGCAGCTAGAGACCCATCTGGAAGCAGAGAGAAGTCGAGGGCAGCAACTGGAAAAACAGTGTCAGGTAAAGTGATAACACCATGAAAACGTATAAACTGCTACCACTGTTTTCTCACCACAGCATCTACGGGGCTCTAGGAGGGGGTGGTGAAAAGCTTCATGAGTCCCACATCAAAAGATACTCCTAAAACCTCACTGTATCTGTGCCAGAAAGGCCAACCAGAAAAAAATCTTACGTTTGCTATGGAATAACACTATATATCTCACAATTCAAGAACAGTTTTCCATGTCTTTCTTAAAA
Organism: Tinamus guttatus; assembly: GCF_059628265.1. Classification (NCBI taxonomy): domain Eukaryota; kingdom Metazoa; phylum Chordata; class Aves; order Tinamiformes; family Tinamidae; genus Tinamus; species Tinamus guttatus. Next base: position 1,409,390 of record NW_028289126.1, on the reverse strand, counting down.
GTCTATGCTTTTTACAGTTTAAAAATAAAAGTCATTCTGTTCATTTTGCAAAATTTTGACTTTTTCCATGAAAAAAATAACTAAGAAATATATGACATTTGTCTTTCTATCCAGAGATTGGAAGAAACAGTCAAACATCTCAAGAAAAGTAAAGAAGAAACAGAACAGAAACTGAAGGAAGCCAGCATAGAATCGGAACTGGTGAGACTATTTAACATGAGCACTGTGTGTCATTGGAGGTCACGAGATACCATTTCAGGGTATGCCTGACCCTTTGAATCTGAAATTCTCCAGTGAAGAGTGAGATATCCTTGATTTTTTTTCAAATCAAGAGTAATGAACTGGTGTTTACCACACAAGAGACAAATTTAACTAAAAAAAAAAAAAAAAAAAAAAGGAAGATTTAGAATTATTGGAGTAGGGAAGGAAAGCTTTTTTCCCCACAGCTTTCTCTTTCTATCAGGATCTGTCATATTCTATCATATTATGGTTGTACATGCATTACTATAGAAGCTTGGTAAGAAAATTTACTTTTTGAGATATATGGTATTAACCAGCATAAAGTAAAGAAATGAGTAACAGAGGTGCCTGAGCTTTACATCTTGCTTGCTCTTTATCAGTCCAAGTACTTGGATCAGTTGTTTGAATGGGAGTTGAACAGCAAGAGTAATATATGTGTGCGCCTACAACACATGTCGAAGTTAGTGCCCTTCCCACATCTTTCTAAGGCGTTTGGGGTATCCAACCACAAATTGTGGTGTTTCCCCTCTCTCTGTATTTGTGCTGTGTTGACTTCTGCCAACGCCGTCAGCTCCTTGGTAAGGAGCAAGTGCTCGGGGACCCCGCGTGCTGCTCTCCCCCTCCCAGCACAGGGCCCACGTTATCCCCCGGCTCTGCAGCACCGCGTCCCGCTGCCTCTCCTAGGTCACGGCGAACCTGGAGGACGCTCGCCGCTGGTTCAAGGCGAGGTTTGAGAGCCTGCAGCCACAGCTCCGACGCCACCGCCTGGCAAAGGACCCCGCGGAGAGCAGCTGCCCAAGGCGGGTAAGGCACGCAAGCACATTCACTCCATAGCAGGAGCAAAGCTATAAGCTGAGAGGAGCCTTTGGGAGTCAGGAATTCAGCTTGTTCAACTTCTTCCACAAGTTCTCATGCCTTGGGGAAAAAACAGAGCTCTCTCCTTCTTCCACTTTAGTTTGTTCCCTCTTATTTTGCCAGGGTACTTACTTAACCAGCAAAAACTATTACAACAACACAACAGCCTCTATGGACTTTTCTTATACATAGCCAAATTCTATTGCACAGTTCATGTTTTGCTGACACTCACTACCCAAATGCTTGTATGAAAGCTAACAGCTAGTGTGTTTTCGTCCCTTCTGGTTTTCATTGTTTTAACCCCCCCACACACACATTCCAAACTTTTCAATTCCTTTAAAAACCATGCTTACCTTTTTGGCATAGATTCCACAGCATTTCCCATAGCTGGCAGTTCTCACTCGTCCTCTGATTAAGCTGCTAAAACTTGGATCTCTTCTTTGGTAGTCAGAGATTCTCCCAGGAGCAGATCAGTTGATAAAACGTCATGTCTTTTCCCAGGAGCAGAGGCAAGCGGAGCTGCCCTTACCGGGCAGCAGAGCGAGGAGCCAGCTGAGCTGAGTGGAGCTGAGTGGAGTGGGGCAGGAAGTGAACTCAGCTGAGCAGTGATTCCCAGCCCGGGGCCACCTGCGCTGCCGCCGCCGCTGAGGTTCCCTGGGAGCATCCCCAGCCACAGGGAGCTGTGTGCTGGCAGAGAAGACTTCAAAGGGGTGTCAGTCAGGGCCATGCTCGGACTGTGATCGATCTGTGTCACCGAGACCTGGCAAATAAAAGGTGCACTGAGCATCTGCCTCATGGGAGCTAGCTTGTCCCTCTCACCTGCCTGACATTACAGGGAGCTGTGGGTGAGTGTGAGATCAGCTTTCTAACATGGTCAGCTTTTGTGACTAGCAGACTTTGTACCATGAGACAGATATTAACAAAGCCCCTACTTATAGCAAAGAAATTATTCTTCCTGTATCATTCCTATGAGTGGATGCTGCTGCCTGCTACGTCTTTGTGATCATCACGTCTCTTCTAGCAACTTCGCGATGGGCCTCGGCAGGCGCTGTCAAAGCAGATCTCCGAGGGGTTTGCAGAGGGCCCAGGTGGATTGCTGAAGACAGAGTCATATGTGTGTGGCTGGATGCTGACGTGACCAGGACAGGGAGGACCTGGCAGAACAGGCTGTTTCTAATGATAGTTGTAATGACAGCTGATGTCTGGGTCATGAGAGAACACAGGCCCTGGGCTATTTTAAGAGCATATAAGGAATTCATTAGGTTTGTGACATTATACCACACATCCTGTTATATCTACCCAAGACTTGTAAGAATTGGTGGAATTTATTGAACCTATCTGTTGAAGCTGATGGCTTAGTCATAACAGGTTGAGTGCAATGGTAATGCAAACAGTTTTCACTCTTCTCTACTACTGCTCAGTTCAACTTTGTGGCTTACTCCTCCCTTCCAAAACTCTTCAGCACAGGGGTTGCTGGACTCTGCTTTGCCAGCTCCTCTGTAACCACTGGTATCATTTATTGCTGAAGGAACTATACCTGCTAATGTTAAAAAAAAAAAAAAAAAAAAAAAAAAAAAAAAAACCCTGGGTGGGGGGAAGTCTCAGCCAGCTCTGGAGCTTCCCTTCCTCCAGAAAAATTTGGTGCTAAATCAAATGGCAGTAGCGTGGACTTGTTTTGGAGGTCTAAACCTATCCTTGAAGGAAACAGACATGCTTAGGAACACGGGTCTGCTAAGCAGACTGTTAAAGCTGACGTATCTTTCACTGAGATGCTTGTCATTAAATCTTTGATGCCGTTTTAAAAAAAGGAGGCCACTGGAATGTGACTAGTTAGTCCCAGCGGAGACAGCTCCGTCACAGACCGACTGGCATGTGCAGCACCTGCTGCCATCTCAGCAAGGGTTTAACTCAGTTCTGTGCCTCTTACCGCCCTCGTGCCCCAGGCAGAGAGCAGCCAGGGCTGCAACCTAGTCTCGTCTTTCAGGGGGTGATAACTCACACTGTACCAAGAGGCACAGCTGAAAAACTCCTTTAGAATAGAGCTTGCAATTTAATACTTTTTTAAATAACTGGAAATCATGAATATTCACTCATGAATTTATTGATGCTCAAGTAGGTTGTCTCACGGGACAAACAGCTGTGACATTTGCCAATGCAAGAGGAGAAGACCCGGCAAGGACGTTTGTGTGACCTGCGTGTTGAGAGCACCCCCTGCCTTCAGGTTTCCCTCAGCAGCTCTACCTGGCATACGGTGCAAACTGTGCGTGTCATTACGTGGTACAGTGGGGTTGGGCTTTGCTCCTCCTTTGTTCAAGAAAGGGAGGCAGAAGAACTATCTACCTACAGTTGCTTTGTATATTTAAATACAAAGTCTGATTTTATAGCTGTGATAATTAATGTTGGTTTTGTATTCATATAGAAATATTCTACTCCACAGGCAATACATCCCTGTTGCTTTTTTTTTTTTCCCCCCCAAAACATACATGTTTAGGGAGCAAGGGGAAAAGCTAAGGTGCAATTGATTGTTGCTTACTGCGGCATGAGGGTACTCATGGCTTTAGCAATGCCCAAAGCCGCTGGCTGCACAAGTAAAGCAGCCCTGAGTCATGCATAGAAGGAAAGAGCTGGCCCAGATGTGCTGTGTTTGGAGCTGCTTTTGGCATGGGCTCGCTAGCCAACACGGCGCTCCTGGCAGCCGTCTGCCCCTCGGGGGTGCTCAGGGCCTGTCTGCACCATGAACCACGGCAGGGCCAGCGGCAGCAGCCTGGTGGCTTTAGAATTACAGGTCTGGGGGCAGCTCAAGCCCTGCAGGAGGTGTTGCCTCTGCAGGGTGTCTGGCTGCAGTGAGCTACGTTCCTGCTAAAGCCATGGAGCCTGGAAACTCCCAGCTTTAGTGTCTCTGCTGCGCGGTGCCAGCTCTAAAGGAGGGCCAGCACTTGCCAAAAACTGCCTTTTCCTGGGGGAGACTTGGGGCCACTGCCATGCATGTTACAGCAGGGGCAGCTGGGGCCCTGCACTGGTCTTCCATCCTGACCTTGCAGGAAGAGGAAATCTTTTGAGTTACCTTATGGCCATCTTTGCACAAACTACCCCAATTATGGAATTAAACCAATTAAGAATTGCATTTTTCTGTGAAGAGATGGATTAGGAGGCTGTATCTTTCTGAAAGCCCCAAACAAGCTCTTTATTTTCAAAATCTGTGTGTGCAGTGGGGGGGGAAGGGGGCACGCTATACAAAACTTACCCAAAACAACCGAGTATAACACAATAGACAAGATCATGCTGTTCTTTTCTGTAAACATTGTAATTTCAGGAAAATTGTAATTTATCACGTTGCTGCCCTCTGCAGGATCAGTAACTACTGAGGCCTGATATTTAACATTAATTGATACCTGATTTGGGATAAAACTCTAAACTTTGAAAGCAGTCTAGACCACACTAGACTCCTTCCTTAAGTGCAGTCAATGATTTGAGTGAAATTATTATGGTATACAGAATGAGTATAAACATGTAATTGTAAACCTCAGAATTTTTATTAAACTGTTAAGAAGGACAGGTCAAACTGATTGCACTGAGACGGGGCAAAAATACACATCTCATTCAACCTTCCTGAAACAGGCCTGCTGCTACAAAAACGAACTCCTAGCCTAAAAGAACTCCTTTCCAGATCTGGAAACACCGAGTGCTCCATCCTCTCGTCCAAGTCCGCTCTTCCTTCTGTGTAACAGTTTTATGTTTCACAGGGGCAGGGAGGCAGTCGCCACCAGTGGTTCTGGCTTCTTGAACACCCTCACTGGGAGTGACTTCAAGCACTGCACTTCTTTGTCAATCTTTCCTAAGCAGGGGACACTGAAGCGCAGTGCTCTCAGCTCGCATTAGCTTACAGAGACTGCTCGAAGGGGACAGGCAGAGCTACGGCCGCGTCCTCACGCGGTGCAAGCAGGGCAGCGCTGGCCTTGTCCCGTGTGACACGGTTCAGGGGTCAGGAGTAGAAAACCTGCAACTAGATACAGCAGAAGTCACGTCTCTGACCAGGAAGGTCTGTTCTGACCATCGTGACTCTACGATTCCGTGATTTGAAGAAAAATCTGTATATAAAACCAGTCTCCCCTGCAGTGCACCATGCAGAAGATTAATACAAAACGGTCGTGTTCCCTGTGCCGCAAAGCTCCTCATACAACGGCATAAGTATACAGCATCTTCTGAGCCATTCTTAAATTTCCACTGCTCTGATAGATAAGGGACAAGTTAAAGGCAGTATCTCGTCGCAAATCTGTCTGATCAGCTTCTATACCCTGTAAGAATAATGATGAAAAAGTTATCTACGTGCAAAGATAGTGTAAAACTGAAACATGATACTGATTTAATTGAAATCAAGTCATCTATTTATAGTTTATGTGCTCCAAGTTGTACAGAAGCTAAAAAATAGTATTCTTTTTGTCCTCCCTCTGTTTCCACCTTTTGTGAGTCACCAAAAATTACATAATTACATACCCAAAGCATTAGCTGTAAACAAGGTAGCCAACTCATAAAACAGGAAAGTAACATCATAATTTGTGTTTGCATGTGATATATTTGCTTCTATAGTCAGAATGTGACACTTACATGTATCTTTTACATGGTAAAAAGAACTGCTGCTCTGAACTTCCCATCACATGTTGATGACTAACTGCCCTTTTCTTACTTTACTGAAGTTTTCCTGTTTTCTAAATACATTTGTCATTTTTTTACCCATTCATGCCAGAAAAATAGGCAAAAAATTTGCTCTCAGACCAGATTTTCAATTAGAATCATCTGATGCACATCTACTTATTAGAGAAAAAAGATGGCACAGATATATTTAGTCAAGTTCTTGATCTACTATTGACTTGTGTTCCAGCACGCTGTTTTATAGCAATTTAAAACAGACACTTCAAGTTTATGGCACCCAGTCCGTATTAAGTAAGCTGTATCCAATTCAGACAGTTTTTCAGGTGCAAGTGTTCAGCAACGTTTTTTTGATTCTACTTCAACCAAGCATTAAATCCTTCCAAACACACGATAATTTGAAATTCCCTTGTGTATTAGGCCAAGATCACTGAAATCCACATTGGGGCTTTTAACCACAGAGAAAGCAAGTGTCAAAGGAAAGCCAAACTATGTAGATTTTATGGACTCCTTTTATCTGTGGTTGAAATATAACTAGCACTGTCCTGACTTTGTTCTCTGCACATAATTTAGAAAGAGCCAGTACCTCCAGGACGAGGGGAGGAAGTTCAAGCACCTTCTGGTAATAGTGGAGGGCCAGGTGCAGCAGCCCCAGCTGGTGAAGGGCCCGGCCCAGGTTATAGAAGGATTCCTGACACGGTCCTCGCAGGTCCAGGTAGCGGTGAAGGAAGGAGAACCCCTGTTCACACATCAAGCACAATGTGAGTGTTCCCCTCTGGAAAGGATAAAATACACTGGCAAAAAAGTGTTACCAGCAGATCATTTTATAAAGTGGCCAAGAATGAAATCATTAAATAAAAGTGAAAAAAAAATCATGAATCCTGAGTACCAAGAATCCACCTCACTTCTTTAAGCCAGCAGCTGTTGCACTGCTAAGTCCACAGTAGACTTGGAGGGGGAGCTCAAACCCAGCAATTCCACTGCTGTACTCTTAACAAATTTAAAGGGGAAACATCCTGCAGATGTTGTTTTATTTTAAATTAAAATATACGGCCAAGCATTCAAAGTATATGACCAGCAGAATCCCAAGGCACCAGGCGTGGGCGTACACGCCTGGCTTGCACAGCGCCCTGCACCGTGCGGGATGCAGCAGGATGCGGCGGGGAACACGGACACTGTAGGCACTGCTGGGACACACAGGCCTCATCTGCACCTGACCTCGCTCTAAAGATGCAGTTTTGTTTCCCGTGCCCAGGATGCCACTGCCTACCAGCTTGGGGCGTTAGGGACTGCTTGGCATTCAGTGTTTGCACGGTGACATAAAGCTGAGGAGCGTTGGAGCAGAGCTAGCCCCAGAGCAGAACAACGCGTGAAAAAGGGGCATGCAGTTATTATTTCAGATTAAGATTCATGCTATAGTACATGCGGGAGCCCTGTGGAAAACTTCAGAGTTTAAGGCAGAAGAGTCTAATTCAGAATGGAAAATTGAGCACAGGTCTCCCCCCATCCTGTGCAGTAATTTCCATCTCATTTTGCTCTCTCTGTGGAATGTGCCGATCCTGTTGTAAACAGAGGCCTTTCTTTCCCAAGGCAATGTTGGTAATTAGAGAGGAGAGCTCCTTCACATGCTGGATTAGCTCAGGCCCAGGCAGCTAATCACCATAATTTAGGTCACCAGTTCGTCATCGTCGCTGCATTCCCAGGCAAGCAGGAGGGGATGCAAAAATACCCAGTGTAGCAAACAGGAACGAAGTGAGAAGGCCAGGAACCGTGTCACCAGAGGGTAACATAAATAGGGCATTTTTCAAGTACATTATAAAAGGAGAACGGAGCAGCCCAGATAAGAAAGGCTAGAAATAATAAAATTAGACCATATTTTGCAAGCTCAAACTGCGTCCACGTTTTATACAGACAGAATTATTCTTGTTTTTGAGCAGCAGAGGATCTATAGCTCTTCTGTTAAAAATCAGTAAAATCTCCAATTGTTCCAGCAACTTTATAAATTACCAGAGCTCAGGATCCACATATATTCTACCACCTGGGAGCTACCAAAATCACAGCAAATTTATAAAACCGAATTTAACAAACTAATGTTCACTAATGAGAGCATTTATGCAGAATGAAGGGAATGACTTTAAAAAGCCTTTAAAAAGCAAAGAGCCTGTGGTTTATCACTGGAACTGGGAGATTTAAAGAGCAGAAAAAAAAGATTTAAGGAGTATAAGGAAGCTGAAAACCCAGGGTAGTTTCAAAAGGAGTTTACAAAATCTTTACAGTGATAACAACACACAGGCACCCAAAAAAAAAAAAAACCAGAAAAAAAGGAAGGAAAAGAAAAAAAAAGACCTTTGAAATTTGAAGTTTAATATGCAGTTTGTGAGATGCAGGCACCTAGAACACGTGGCATAGTTTCAACTTTACAGCACTTTCTAGAAACAAAATAGCAAGTATAACACAATATTGGGGGGAAAAGTAGGGAAAAAAAAATCCAGGCTACAGCCACCAAGACTGGAATTACTAACATTTGCACAAACAAACAGCCAGCAGCTGCTACAAACACAGCAGAACAAGCTACTGTCAACATAAAGGACCGGAGATCCTGATGCACAGAGGTACTGTTCAAAATCATACTCGGGTATTCATTTTCCTTCAGTTCCGTGTTTTGAAATGCCATATTTGTTACTACAAGTTACTTCAACCATTTGAGAGTGTTGTAGCCGTAAGTGTCTACGCCTCACGCGCGAGGCCCCCCTGCAGGCCCCAGGAGCTTACCTGCACCAGGAGAGCGTGTCTCTTCAGCACGTACTTCTGGGAAGCCATGTGGATGAACGTTAAGCCAATACAAAGGCTGTACAGGGGCTCCCCCGGCTTGGCACGGAAGGCTTGCACGTACTGGCCTGGAAGCAAGCAGGTGAAAAGCAACCCCTGAGAATGTGGGAATTTGAGGGGCTAGAAGGGAGGAGAAGGAGGTGACAACCCCAATTACCCACATTGGAAGTGTGAAGTAAGAAAAGTAAGAGTTTAGGATAACTACATCAAAATAGATATGAAAAACGTTAGTATAAAAGGACTTGATATTTTTAGCACTCCCTGGGCCCTGAAGCACGAGTATGGGCTGTGATAGAAAAATGTGAGCAGGAAAGAATTGGACACAGCAGGGAAATAACTCCTTGCTGCATTTTATAATCTAGCGGTGTTGAGAACTACTGCTGCAGACAACCGCATCTGCTTTCGAAGTCCAGCTTCATTGCTTGGATTGAACTATCAGTGTTTACACCAGCTGCACAGTTTTCTCTGCTCTAGCTAGAATCACTAAGCAGTATATTAACCATACACCCTTTGCTGATAAAAATAAGTATCAGTGTTATTTAACAGTAAGAAGAGGTAAGTGGTGTAACAAAAGATAACCTCACTATGTAGAATTTAGGACAATATGAGCCTTGGTCTGTGACTGAGGCTTTTATATAGTACAGTAATAAGTAGTGACTGCTGTGGAACATGAGCATATAGACACTTTGGGGGGGTTGTTTTTTAATTAAAAGTTCCCTGAACTAATCACTAGCTCTTGAAGCAGACTGCATATCAGCTACTTACTGCTTCTTTTCAGTGATCATTCATCTGGAGACAAAATAGGACAAGGTGCTAAGCTCTTCAGCACGATCTTCATGGGGCTCTGAAGCGCCCAACATTACAGGGAGTATCTGAGTCATGATCACTGCTTCTGAATAAGGACATCAAGGTTGCTTGAAGTATCTTACTGGTTTTTTATTAAAATAAAAATATATAGTAGAACTAGTTCTAGCAGCATACGCATTTGCATAGTCTTGACATTGCAAAATGAGCTTTTTTCACTAAAATGTCAAGTGATCAGTCATCAGACTGAGGATAAGAGGATTCCCCCTGGAGTCAATAACGAAGTCTCACTTGTTCAGAACGAAGCAGGAACCCTTGATTTGCCAACGAGAGAAGCCATTTCGGGTGCCCAGGGTTAGTGCCCAGCTTTAGAGCCTGTAACCCAATACTACCAAGTCAAGCAAAGTCAGTGCTCTGAAATGAGGCCCCTTAAACACCCTCACTAGCTCAGGCAATAGGATGACTACAGGACATGAACTGAAGCCTCTCTCCTCTAGTCACCATGTTCAGAGACTGTGTGGAAGGCAACAGTGCAGGCTCCTCACAGCACAACTGCACCGGTCTCAGTTGTGCCATCAACAGGGCTGGACTTAAAAAGCAGGAGGTTTCTCTCAAAGGCCTGCTTAAAATAGCCAATTGACTGTATTTGCTCTTTGAGCCATTTTGTTTCGTTCTTATTCTTTATTACTCTTAGACTTTATCTTAAAAGTTGCTTAGCAAATTTAAGCTACAGGACAGGTATTTTAAAATTGAAATGTCTGCTTCATTTTTATTAGCAAAATTATTTAGCAGTGCTTTGATTTAAATACTACGTAATTAAAGCACTAATTTAACACTCCCTATCATTTTTCAACATAAAAAAAAAACTAGGGGGAAAAACAAAATCTCTCTAAGGATAACTGAGAACATGAGACAGATGATGTGAAAGGAATATAGGAATACCAACAGCCTTAGCTTTCTTGAATGGTATTACCAAGAGCATGTTTGAAACTGCCAGACACGAAGGCATTATGCCCATTGAGGACACACAGCGCATGGTTGTCCGGGTTTTTCAGCATTAGTCGGAGGCAAAAGCGATGGTGACGGACATCCTGAGACTGCATGGTGACTTGATTGAAGATGTTCCAGAGCTGAGGCTTATTGACGTTTTCCATCACCATTATTCTACAGAACAGAAAACATGCAAGAAATGAGTCATTACTACATAGCCACATGTACAGATGTCACATCTGGGATACAACTTCAGTCCAGAGAAACTTCAAGTGCAGGGACATTCAAAGTGCCAATGGCAGATCCGTGACTGACGCAAAGAGAGTAAAGCACAACAAAGTTCTGGCCAAATGAAACAGCTCATTGCATTACAGCTTGCTTTGGAATCCAAGGCTGGCACAAACCCTTCCAGTTTCAAGAGGCTTCTTTTTTTAAGGGAAGCCTGGAACGCATCAGTCTGGTTCCTTCAGAAATATTTTCAGCAGTTGAACTACAGCCTTGGTGGAAGCAATTACAGAACAAATTATGCTACTTTCTCAACTCCCCACCTGATATAATTGTAAGCTTTTCTGAAGTTCTTGTCCAGAATTGCGGCGGAGAGCCCAAAGTATTCCAGCTCCTTGCGTTTTTGCCTATCATCATAAAATGAATAATATTCCAGAGAGGAATCCACAAGTAGCTCTGCCTCCTTGTACCGGGAGAGGTCACACAGGGAATATATAGCCTTCAGGAGGAGGTTCCACCAGTCGTCTTTTGTCAGGACACTTGTGAGAACAGCAAAAATTGCTGAAAATAAAGTCAGTAAAGCTTTTTTTTTTTTTTCTTCAAGTTAAAGTTGTAAACGTACTACAAATACTCTTAATACACCAAAAAAGTGCTTAAGAAAGCACCAGAAAGCAACATGGTCCAAACAAACTTGGACCAAACTCACAACATTAAAACATATTTCTACAATTCCACAGTTACATATAGAGCATTTGCTCTGAGGAAAATGAATACTGAACCAAGTGTTCTTCAAAGGTCCTTTTTAACTTGTTTTTTTTTTTCCCTGTAACATTAATTGTTTTAACTCGAGTGGGGATATTTCCCTTAAGTTATATTTTCTTCATTTTTGCTGCCTTTCCTGCCCCATTAATGTGACCTACATGTATTCAGTATGTAAAACAGCAATCTTTTTGTTTTGTTTTTCAGAACTAAAGAGTTAAGCTTATTGCTTTCTTTTTAATAAACATTTGTTACCTTTGGCATCACAATTTGCTGTCTCTTGGTCGTCATTGTCAGAAATTTTATCTCTTGACACCTTAATAAGATAGAGGTGTCTCTCTCCAGATTTGGAGCTGGATATCAAGCACACCTGAGCTCGGCTCATTGCTACCTAGAAGCAAACACAAGTATGTCCAAGAACATGGAGAGCTTCACAGCCAATCCATTTGTGCAGCATTCCAAAACACCCTGCAACTTAGAAATGAAGGCAAAAACATTGTGGGGTGAACATTCCCACAAGGGCATTAGCTCCCCATTGCTTTATGCTCCAGTACAAACCAGGCTATGCAAAAAGAAGATATAAACTCTCTAAAAACATAAAAGACTTTTCCAGGGGTTGGAGCCTCCTTGTCAAATTGTAAGTAGGTGCACATACACATAACAAGAGTTAAGTTTCAGAAATATGCAGATATTGAGCTACCCAAACAGTGCAGCAGAGCCTGTCTCTACCTGCCACCTGATGGATACACTGAGATCTAAACACTCAACTCCCCATAAAGAGTCCAAACCACTTATCCCAAATCCATGAGCACCACTGTATGTACTGCATGAAGAAGCTAATGCTGCTTTGCTCGTCTTGCAACGGAAAAAGATAAAACTACTAACTTTATTTAAATAAAATATATTTAAAAGTGATTTGTGGAAATACGTTATTTACATTAAGTTTTAAGGAAGCACTATGCTGACTAAAAGAAACGTGGAGCAGTTGAAATGGCCATATTAAAAACTATGCTCAGAAATAACGTACCACTTCGAACACTGCAGACACACACATCAATACTACAGGCCGCTAGAATTAATAAGCTCACTGCAGATCTGCTATCTAATAAAATTATGAACACAGCTATATTTTGAAAGCACTACTTTTCTTCACGTTTGATCTTTATCTTAGCATAGCTGTAATGATTAGCTTACCTTCAGCAGCATTGCCAGCATCGTAAGTAGAGTATCTACATAACCGTACATTTTCCCTTGGGAATACAGGAGTGTTGAACGGTGGAGCAGCAACTTTAATTCCTAGGCAACATTAAACATGGTCATTTAACTATTTACATGAAGAATGAGCTTATAAAACAAACACAATTTTAACTCTGCGGTACAAATAAGGCTGTAGAAAGTTCTTGGAAGTTGTAACCATCTTAGCAGCGGCATATGAGACTGTCAAACTTCCCTGCAGCAGTTACTGTTTTATACTCTGGAATTTCAGAAAGGCACTGCATAGCTCTCACCTACAGCAAAGGTGCTTCTAGAAAGTGCCTAGTGATGACCATGATGTAAAGCAGCTGGTGGCAAGACCAGCTCTCAGCAGCCAAGAGGCTGCACATCTGCCAGAGTAAGCAGGTGGGAAGCAGAAATTCCCGACGGGAGAGCCAGGGAGGAAGAGTCCCAAGGAAGCACCTCTGGTGCTCAGTACCCGATCCTTCGTCGTGCTGCCACGGCTCACCAAGCTGTAGGCTCACTCCCCGGTCCTACATGGTTGGAGTCTTTTACAAAACACTGTGGTCTTCGGCAGCGCAACGTATTTTAATTTGGGAGTGCAGCACACCGGACCCACCTGCTGGGCAGCGTTAGCGTCCTGAGCCAGTGTGTCTGGGTCGTACATTGGTTCTAGAGCCTCCAGAGCTTTCTCAGGCCGGCCCAGCTGCTGCTGAAGTGTTGACAGGGAGATTCTTGCATCCAAATGCAATGGGGCAAGATCAACCACCTTGGCATAGCTCTCTGCAGCACGCTCCATGTGGCCCAAAGCTTTCAGGCACTCTAGAAACATCAGGCACAGCACAATACGCTTCAATGGCAGAAACAGGAGTGGCTAGAAAAATAGCTCACATCGTATATGTTTCAGATGGTCTTTTAGTTGTACTAGAAGTTTTACTAGCAGTTTTAGTTTTACTAGCCGCCAAAAACATGTAATAACAATTTCTCAGTACTCAGAAATAGGCACTGAGGCATCTATAGCGTCACTTAAAGCCTTACCAGTTGACACAGAATGGAATGCAGAATAAATGCTGTTCGTTAAGCTAAAACCAAGTATTCTTAGTTGCAGTACATTTCAAATGACATGAAAGCCAGCAAAAGCCTCCAAGACAGGGCTGTTGTAACACACTCCCAAGTTTAGTTTGGCAAATACTAATTCTCATTTGACATGTACTGAACATTCCGGGGATCTTAACCACCGGGAGCTGCGAATGCCCCACGCTGTGTTCCACCTCCCAGCTCCCGTGCTGGCAGCCCTGCTCCTCCTCACCCGCGTGCCGAAGCCAGACAACAGCCAAGTTGTACCGCTCGGAACAGACCAGGGCGCTCAGGAGAGGCAGTGCTGAGTTGTACTCTCCAACATCCAGAAAGGCCTCTGCAACATCCAGATACAAGTCGCCCATCTCTTCTGGATTTTGTTCCACCAGAGTGGTCAAAAGAGGCTTAAAAAACAATAATAAAAAATAAGCCACCACTGGTCACACTTACACAATTGCAGAACTAACATTTCTTTAATGTTTTTCATTCTACTTGCATTCTGAACTACACATCCTTTATCTAAAATTTTAGTTTAAAAGTGAAAAATAGAGATGTCAATTTCAAAACTCCTGAAAAAGTTACCTTAGTCACCTTCTTCATTCTTTTCATGTCCAGGGGGTGATAGCACCCATCAGGGTGGAGTGCAAGAAATAATTTCAGTTAAAAACAGCTTTTAGATTTAGCAGCTTTAGGGCTTAAAAGCAAGGAAGTTGTGTCCTTCAGCATTCAAGAAGATGAAAAGATATATGCAACGTGTCCTGGGATTGTCACAGCACAACAGCTGTGATTCACTGTCCTGATACTTCCACAGGAGGGGTAATTTATCTAGATGATTCGTTAATGTTTATAAGGAACAGTATTTCCACTATTGGAACTTCCACAGTTAATCTCACTCCATCAGGACTGTGAAATAAATGCTGACAAAGGAGATTGACTACATCTCTGTCTGGGAGAACCTCCCCAGCCTCCCAAGGCCTTCAGTCACCTGAAGGTAGGAGAAGTATTTTGCTTGTTAGGAAGAACTTCCCTCAACCTCTGGGTCAGTCTCTACTCACACTGAGCGGCTCCAGGATGTTCAAGTGAACCAAGCACACCATCAGCTTGACCGTAATGTCTATTGGAACCCCCTCGGGTATGCAGCAGCTGACTTTCTCCACAGCTGGGAGGGAAAAACAAACAAACAAACAAACCCACATATTTTCTGAACCCACATTCTGAACCCACAAGAACCTCCCAGAGCTCCCTCCTCTCCAGACCATGTTGCTTATCCCATCTTGGCAGCTCCTGCAGATGTTGGTGTAGGCACTCTCTTCCCGCTTCCGTTGCTTCAGCTGTCAGGGAAGAGGTAACTTCCTATTTTCTGTGACCCCAAACATTAAGTTTGTATTGATTTCAATTGCAGGATCCTGCAGGATGTGCTCAGAGCCCTTCTCCTCTGGAGTGAGAGGAGCCTGTGTCACAAACCTTTCCTTCGGCCATTCACCTATACCCTCTTGTCCTCATCTTCTCAAGAAAATGTCCCATGCTAAGCTCTTTGTCCTCATTAAACTAAGTCCTGGGTATCAGGGATCTGGCTCTACTCATGGTGAAATGCATATAACTACAAAATCTAACATCTCACCTGACTGTATTCCTTCCAGGTGTTACCACAACCGTGCTACATGAGATAAAATAGGTATCCAAGTCAACGTTGCCAAACTAAAGGTCACACAACAAAACTTCATTATCGTATTTCCTATGTTATTCATATTCAGTCACTAAATCCCTATAAATATCCTGTTAAAGTGTTGTTCCACCTAAATTTTTCCATTTGACCTGCACACGTTTCTCAGGTTATAACAATTATCCTTTGCTTTCTAACACAAAGCTTCACTATTACCTTCCAAATTGACATTCAATTAGTGCAGATCATGAAATGCAAATGAATTCTTCATGCTCTGAGCAGATTAATGCCAAGCAGATAGTCATCGTTCAACTACTGATATATGTTTTTACAAACCAATAAAAACATAAAAAGTTAAGTTCTTGAAGGATGTTTTTGACTTAAGTGGTGGCCTAGGCTAGAAGCAGTAAGTTCTGAGCAAGGCACAGTGTGCCCAAGGAATTTTTTCCGATCAATCCCCATTTCTCTGCCCTTAGGAAACGTTCTTGATTTTTATATGATTGCAATCAAACTCCTGAGCATGTGGCCCAATTACAGACTTACATTAAATTCTAAAATTTATTACCTGTAGCATTGGATTCAGTAGCTGGATTATCTTGACAGTCAACTACTGCTTCCTGGTTTTCCTGAGCTTCAGTCGGTGCGGCTGTATCTTTTTTGAACAAAAACAGGTTATTCTCAGTAACAGAAGCTAAGCAAAGAGTTACTTGATTTTGAATTCATACCCTGATTAGCAGGTTACAGATTCTAAAAACAAAAAGGGGACATTCTTTTGAAAAACAGCAGAACAGGAAGCACTTAAACTTACAAAGCAGTGTTGGGTAGAAGGAAAAATAAGCTTCTGGGTCACAAAAAGCTTGTGTTAGTAAATAACATACTCTACATAATTTGCAACACCATGTGCTTTAATTCCTAAATTCACAATTTTACTCTTTATAAATAACCTCCTCAAAGTCTCTATGAAGACAGTTTTTTTGTACTATGTTCACTGTTCTCTTGTATCTTACCTGCTCTATTCAAGCAAAGATTCAACAAAATGGTCTTACGCCTGCATGGGGTTTGGTCTTGAAACAGGCTGAGACACTGGCTGGTTTAACCACAGAACAGACTGCCTGTTTAAGAGGCTGACATGCTGTGATCATTCTCTAGCCCATCAAACAGAAACTTTCCGACTCAGTCAAGGACTCTCATAAAGCAAATTTTTCTAAGAAGGCCTATTTTGTGCAAACACAAGATCCCTAGATCTACACACACCAAAACATTTAAATTGGTAGTAAAAGAAGTAGAACTTATGAAAAATATCAGCCTCAGGTCAAAGGGCAAAATTCTTAACCACAGATGCCACTGAGCTCGTAGAATTTTTTTTTTTCAAAAGCTATTAAGCTGGCAGCAGTACCTGGCCTCCTGTGAATACTCTGAGGAATGTTTAGAACTTTAAAAGGCCTCCAACTCTCTGGAGAGTAGTCCTTGTGCCTAATGAATCACCAGGGCTAATTGGTCATCAGATAACATCTTATAAGAAGTTCATGTCATGCCACTTAACTCATTAAAACACTGAAGAGTTTCAAGACAGAAATGCTTATCAACATGCATCAAAATAACCAAGAGTTGAAACAGGAAGGACTATTACATATTATATGAACAGCAGGGTCCTACTTGCTAACTATTTACCTTTTTTCTCCTCAGTAGGATCTTTTTCTGACACTTTCTTTTCAAGTACAATTCCTGCAAAATCTGTGATAACCTTAAATGGGGAGAGAGAGAGAGACAAAAAAAAAGAAATCAATCATACACAGAAGAGTAACTTTGATGTTTTTGATTTTGATTTAAAAGGATATATGGGGGAACTGCCTCATATGGGAGTTATTATGGATACAGTTTCACAACAAACATTATTAAAAACAAGCTGCTTTTGTTTCCCGGGGGGTAGTGTTTAACCTTTTTAGCTTTTTAGAACGCCTTCTAGTAGACGCAAAGAGCAAGCGAAGCACTAGTAGGCAGTTATGTTCTCCACAAATCTCTCCAAAGTGCTCCAAGGACTCCAATTAATTTCTTAGGCAAATACAGTTTCGCAAGGAAGCTCTAGGATCCGTTTCAACTAAAAAGGGCAACCTACAGTCAGATATTTTACATCAGTGTTTGTTATACATCATGACCTCATGAAAACTTCTATTATTCAATAGAGAAATCAATGCAAAATAGAATTAAATAATCAAAGAGAGAACTCAGAAAGCTTTTGCCAAGAAAGGGAGAATGCACCACTGTGAAGGACTGTTGATCTAAGATCCAATGCTCTGGTACTTTTGTCCATGAATTAGAAAGCAAGTATTTAAATCATTGCTAATGCCAAAGTAGAGTGATAAATAAACATAAAGTGACATTCAGGAGAATAAAGCAAATGACTGAAATAAAGCAATTAACATCTCTGTTTACCACCTCAAATAGAGACTTAACTATTTAGGAGCAAGAAACACCATCAAAGGAACAGAACAGAGGAGAAGCACCAAGAGGAAATGGTAGGGACCATTTTGCCTCCAAGTACTACTTTGGTAAAGCTGGTAGCCAAGTAATGCGCACATAGAACCGGCCATTTGATTTTTACAAAGGAGTAAGTACAGAAAAGAGCTATAGGAGTTATTTGCAGGTTAAAGTTGCTTTACACTGACAGAATCAGATCTAAATGAAATCTTAAGAAGAGAAAAGGGAAAAACACAAACTTAGTATCACCAAGTAAGAACATAAGAACCTTCAAAAAGAGAAAGTCCCAACTATTGGTGTTTCCTTAATCTATTTGGAAAAGCTATAATAATGGTCAGATGCTAAATTCATTCCTCTCAAAGCTAGACCAAGCCAACTGAGAAACTTGACTCAAAAGGGAGGGCAATTAACCACTAGAAGAACTGGGAACAGATCAGCAGTCTTCTCCAATTCCTGATATCTGAGATTCAGAATAAACTGCTTGATATTTTAAGTCTAAAAATATTCATACAAATAGAAGTAGGTCAGGTAAAGCTTAAGGATCTAGTTTTGAACCATTAGACACTTTGGTCTCATTTTTTGTAACATTCACCTCAGAAAACACCTGGTGCTGGCGGTACAACAATCACACAGATCCTACTTACAAGTACGGTCTTCTCCAGATGCTTAGATCATGGCAATGGTTGAGGAGGACAGAAGGGTACTCCAAAACTTTCCATCTAGCACAGCACACATCCCCAGTTTATTAAAGCAAGCTTCTAATTTCAATGATAATTACTACAAACTAGTAGAAAGTATTCTGTATGCCAACAGTTCTGTTGCTACGGGCCTACAGGAATATAAGCGGTTCCTCTTGATGGGCAAAGAGGTGCTGAACACTAGACACAAATGCAGTTAGTTCTCATACCGCCAAGGCTTTGTCATACTGTTTGGAAGAAATATATAGCTCAGCTGCTATATTAACATCTTCCATGGAGACAAGGCTCTGGTGTTTAGTAAAAGCTTCTTCTATTATCTCAATAGCAGAGGTAGCATCATTGGCTTCATAATAACTCCTGTAAAACACAGATAGGAGATAGTTGTTATTTGAAATAACTGGTACTTCGCACTTTGACTGATAGCAAAAATATTTTCATATTCCTTTGCTTTTATTTTTTTCTGCTCATTAGGAAAGTTTTTATTCAAGGCCACAAAATCAGAGATAGCAAGAATGAGTTTTTTTTTTTTTTCCCCTTAAACACAATTTGCAATCGTTTGATAAATTAATAATTCGATGTAATTAATGTATACATCAATACATCAATTTGCACTTCCTCCATGGGCAAATCACAATCTGAAATACAAGCTGTATGCTGAACAAAAAATTAAGTGGCTTAAATGAGCTATTTTATACAAGCAAGTTAAGCACTTAACTTTTCTACAAAGCAAGTAGAGATGACTGCAAACAAGTGAAGAACGGGTTTGTTGGCAACGAGATTCCAGGTCTCCACTGATATTATGCAGAAATAAAAATGTATCGCAGTCCTATAAAATTTTACATTCTAGATACTTTTTCAATAATCAGTATTTACATTTTATTCTCTTACTCTAAAAGAATACAAGACAATTCATTTATCCTAGATAACTGGCACCAGATTTTGGAAGAACGGTGCCAGTTGCGGGGTGCACACCTATGCATCTGCATGGGTCTGTAAGGCTGCAGTCCTTGATTTCAGCTACATTTCTGGCCTGAACCAGCTGCAAAGCTTATCAGCATCAGTTTCTGTGGAACGCCGGAAAGCTGAATCAAAGATGGGATTGTACTATTCCTAAGTGCAACTTACTTGGCCATGTCTCTAGCCAGCTGCATGAAGCGCTCTCCGTCGGAGGGAGCCAGGAGGTTCAGGATCCGTCGGTAGCCATCCATGGCCATCTTGTGCTCCCCTAGCTGCTCGTACAAGCTCGCTCTCTCCCACAGGTAGCGCACGTTGGTTGCATCGTACTTCAGAGCTACGACCACAGGGAAAAACACATTGGGAGGTTAGTTTAGAAACAGGCAACAACACGTTCTGTGTCTGCCTGCCTGACTACCCAACTGCCAAAGCCCCGGCAAACAACTGCATCATCTCAGGACAAGTAAGAGCTAACAGGAATTTACATCCTGAAAGAAGCAATCCAGATTTTGGGCAACATATACATGCTCCTGGTAAAATGCATTCAACCAAGATGCTCTTCCTCCCCCAAATCGTAGGCTATTTTTAATTTGCCCACTGAATATTAATGGACATGTTATTATACCACAAGCTTTTCATAAGAGAAGAATATTTCTGGTTAACTATACATTATTCAGACACCAAAATCTGAACATGAAATACTCAGATCTTGGCAAGCTGAAGCAAACTAAATTAGAAAACAAAAAACAAAGCAAAACAAAAAATGAAATGATTGTCATTAAAACATTAGCACCTAATATCCATTTTAAAATATTAGAAGAGTTGCTACATTACCTTTTGTGTAGCAAAAAATAGCTTGTTTAATATTGTCCTGTTCTAGTGACATTTCTGCTAATCTAACCCATTCTTCAGTGTCACTAGGATTTAAGTGAGCTGCAATCAGTTCAAACTGTAAGGACTTCTCCATATCTCCCTGGTCTTCATAGATCATGGCAAGAGTGGAAAACGGCTCATGAGCAAGAGGAGCTATTATAAAATAAAGAGAGTGATTAGGAATTATTACTTTAAAAACAACTTGAAAGCAAATGACTTTTCTTTCATTGGAATTAGCTGAAACAGTAACATTACTCCAATAACATTATTATGCTAAAACGCAGAAGAAATTTTCAGCAAAGCTTCCAGTTCCTTTTTATACATAAATTGATAGACACTTATACCTTAATCTACAAAGGCAACAAAATAAACTAAGAAAAGGCCCAGGCCGTTGCAGAATTAGGGTTCCAGCCTTTTTTTTTTTTTTTTTTTTTTTTTTTTTTTTTTAAACACACCAAACTAAAAAGCAAATACACTGAACACATTGCTAATTCCACCATACATATCTGATGACTTTCCTTGAAGATTTTTATAATCAGTGACGCCACACTGAACTTCCTGATTTAGGCAGCAATTTCGTCTCATTCTTAAAACAAAAGGTTACTATATATATAATACCTTGTTGAATAAAATACCTTGTCGAATGATTTCCATGCACATTAGAATAGCCTCCTCTCGCTCTCCTCGAGCAAACCTGATATTAGCTTCTCCCATTAGACCCCTCAAGGCACGAGGGAGTTTGCTGCGAGGTCTCTTCTCCTAAATAGAAATGGAATAATGTTTCTATTCTTGTTTCAGTTGTGCCCAAATTCAAAAAGTATTACACTTGCTTTTTATAGAGTCTGATATCAAAATATATCAATACTACCGATATTAAAAGAACTCAAATATTTTCTAAAAGAACTGAAACACTTGCTAGTTTTTAAGAGTTGAATAACACTGATAACCAGGATAAATAAAATCTAAACACAGCAAATCTCACATTGTTTTTTAAACTAGGTATTCCTAACATGAAAATTTCTTAAACAGTGATTTGCAGTAATTTTCTTAAAAGCAAAGACATGGTACAATAACATAAGTAATAGTATCCTACACAGAACTATTTTCAGGCAAGTTCCTCAACAAGTAGATAAAACCATGCAAACTGACATTTATTTACTTTGCTTCCATACATATAAAGTTGTAACGTGAAAGGAAGTGTAAATACTTGCTTTCATCATTTTCTTGGTCTCTCGATTAAGTACCATCTCCAACACAAAAACATCTCCAGCTGTAGGTTGCTCAGGAGTTTCTTCTTCTTCCTCTTCCTCCTCCTCTTCTTCCTCCTCCTCTTCATCATCCTCATTTTCCCCAAGCATGGATGCAAAGACACGATGGACTGATTTACTGACGCCATCTGAAGTTTCTCCTGGTTAAAAAAGGAGCAGAAAAGGTTTGCAATATAATCACGAGTACATACTATTTTATCAGGACAAGTGCAGAGAAAATGAGTTCTTCAGAATTAGTAGTCTATTTGAAATAGCACTTCTTTAAGAAAGAGGCCTGCAGAAATGAAGAGCTTTCAACGGCCTCTGTGCCTTGAAGATTCTGTGCTATTCATCACCAATGCTTAGTATCTCCCAGACTCTAACATTTTTGGAATTCTTGAAATAAGAGCATGGAGGAACACACCGAATGAAGCAAAAGTTTATTCAACATTTTCCCCCTCAATCCATACAAGAAGATTATTAAGCAATTTTCAGCCACTGAACTGGCCGGCTGGAATAACACTTTTCAGCTGAAGAGCCTAAGCGAACAGATAATTATACTGAACAATAAAGCAGCAACCAGTTTTTAGCAGCAATTTAAAACAAGATCTTGTAACCACTCTATCCAAGACAATAAGTACCATTTAACTCCTGTGAATAATCTGGGTTTTGCATTTACATTTCTCCAAAGAAAAAGAGTTTAAGAATAGGATGCTATATGCTCAAAATAACATATGCCTGAAACATTAAAAATTTTAACAATTTCAACATTTTTAATTACAACTTAAATTACAAACTTAAGCCAGACTTATAATTGTCCACAAGGGCACTTTGAAGCAAAAAGGACTAGAACTTCTCATTTTTAAAAGGTATCACTTCATCTGCTAGTCACCAAAGCATGCAGTGTTGAAAGGTTTCAAACAAGGGATTGGGCTTCTGAAGTTTTGATAGAAGCTGCCCACAATACAAACTTGAGACTGAAGAAGAATCTGTCTATCAGGTATTGCTTACGGCAGCACGCTCCTGCAAACAACGGTCTTCTTACTACATCAGAGTTTATGCATTTGAAAGTCTTTGGAAAATATTTGATGGATTTCATTCTTATTTAGGTATAAAGCATCTAAAGGAAAAAGAAAAGAGTCTGGTTCTAATTCTAACTCTTTACGTAAGAATGAATCTTACCTATGCTTCCTTGGTTCTAAAGACTGTGCCTGACATTTTTGTGTTCTCTGTAACTAGTTCAGAAATAACACTGTTGTACAAGTATATTAGGAAAGGAGGGTTTTTTCTTAGATAAAGATTGTATGCCCGGAAAAACATATGTATAACGAATACCAAGCAGAAGGCAGCAGCTGGAAGTATTTCAGGTACATTAGAAAAAAGGAGGGACCAGTACTGACCTCAGAGATCTAGCTCCAACAAGATTGCTAGCATTCATTTTCTGTGTTTGTAGGATGAATTCTGTACATACTTTTTTGGAATGAAGGTACGCAGTGAGACACATTTTACATGAGGCAATTCAAGTGTGTCATAAATATAGATGCAAGGGAATGATGTGAACTTGATAAAATTGGCAAAATGAGTTCAATAACGAACACCAAGAGATCAAAAACTTCAAAAACTGCATATTGCTATTTCACAGTATTGGCAATCCCATGAGAATGCACCACACAGAGTACAGCTTTTAAAAAGGCGTTTGAAACAGGCTGCAGCACTCCAGGTGTTCCACTCTGTGTAGCATTCCAAGCAGAACTTGAGTTCCAAGCTCAACTCCACAACCTGAGGACTAGGACCGAGGTTCATTAACCCCGGCACAAACTAAACAATCAATGAAGTGCTTTTCCTGCCACTTCCTGCAAGTACAGAAAAGCAGCTAAGGCTACTTTGGCAAGAGATTTGAAGGAGTTATTACCACCTGAGGTAGTATCAAGCTCTCCCAGGTTGGTAAGAAAACCAACCAGGGAAAAAAAGGAGAGAAATTACCCTTAACCTCTAAATAGGTCAAAGGATAAGGGTAGGGGGCACAGAAGCAGGCAGCTCACTCTATTTTCTTTCACTTTAGATGGCAGTAGAAAAAGGCAACACTCATGCAGTAGAATCAGGAGGGGAAGAGATGGAGAGTTTCCCTGAAAAAAGATGACTGTGGCTGTTTAAACCCAGCTTTTTAAAAAGCATTGAACAAAATTAAAGCCTGGATATAAATCAAAATAGACCATGAAGACAGAAGCCCTAATAACATGTTTCGATACCCATAAGTTCAAAGCAGCAGCCAGAAACTTACACAAAGTCAGGTATCAAAAAAACAGGTGCTTTCAACGACCTTTTAGAAACATTTTTCATTAAAATTATTGTATTAACATTTACCGTCTGTTTCATCCTGACTTTGGGATTTCCCAGATCCTTTGCCAGATGAAGATGGAGCATCTATGTCTTCTGCATTTTCCTCCGCAGATGCATTTTCTCCATCCTATGAGTATCAACAATGTCAGTTACACACTCTGCAATACCACTTCTTCCCATTTCCCCAATCTTTAGAACTAGGTTTTGCACTGCTTGTGAAACAGGCAGAAAAAAAAATAAAAAAAAGGATTTTTAAAAACAACAAAAGCAATGTTATTTAAGATATTTATATTCTCAAAGTCTTTTAGAAAGTGACTGTTAGTTTTAACTTAAGCAAGGAGTCTGTTGCTCCTTTGATATTATGTTGAAGTAAGATGAAGTGGTTGATGAAATCAGGCACAAGCATGTTACAAATGCTTTCAGATCCTGCCTTTCTAAACACAGTGTGAAATACTAAAAAAATACTTCACACAGTAAGAAGGTGTCCCTGAGAAGTCCCTTATCTGTTCACAAGAGCCACTTTCTGCTAAACTCTCTCTTTGAAAGCTAAGATACAGAGAAATTACGTGGCATTCTGACAAGAACAGGGCAAAGTACTGCTCTCCATTCAGTCAAGCATACAGGATTCCTCCTAAAAGTGTAGTTTCAGCAGCCTACTTATAAACACAAAACATGTCTCTCTCTTCTCCTGCCAGAAACTCATGGAGACTACTAAAAGGCATCAGACTGAATCTCTTCCTTTGATCAAACAGACAAGATGGTATAAATCTGCCCACTGTTTACCACTACTGCTTCTCCACCAAAACCTGCTGTCCAGCTCCAAGCTATGCTACCACGAACTAAAATGCTGTACTCTTCACTTTTCAAAGGTTCCTAGTGACTTTAAAGACTAGAAAGTTTTTTTTTCAATGTAAATTAATAATTATATAGACACATATAATTAAAAACCAAGCAGCACACAACAAAAACTTACATAACTGAAAGCAGGCAGGCCACGCAATTGCTTAGGTGGTCTGCATCTTGCCAGCTGCTTTGATGTAGGGGAAACGTTAAAAGCAAAGCCGCAGGCTGCAGATCAGCGGTGTATAGCGAACAGAACAGGCAGGATTCGCTGCCTTGCCCCCCTATGACAGTGCAGCTCGAGCCTGGAGCCTAAGAGGAAAACTCGCTTCTCCTGTCTCCCGACTACCCCTCTGCGCCCCACTCTCCGGCCTCCCCCGGCACAGCACCAAGGCCGGGACAGGCCAGGACGGGACAGGCCAGCCCGCGCCCGCCCCTCTAACTCGCAGCTCCGGCTGCGCAGCGCGCCGCACGGCTGCACGCACCTTCTCGTGGCTCTTGCGCTCCTCCCGCCGCCGCTCGAACTCCTCGAAGGAGATCTTGCCCTCCAGGTAGTCGATCAGCTCCGGGCTGAAGCCCGACATGGCTCCGCCGCGGCGCGCGGAAGGCCGCTTCTTCGGGGAAGGTCCCTCCGCTAATCGCGCCCGGCTGCCCGCGCCCTCACGCAGTAGTTCCGCTCCGCGGAGCCCTCCCCACGGCCGCCCAGCCTCCGTCAGGGGCGCCTGCCCCGGGGAATGAAACGCGCGTCCCTCGGCACCGCGCGGCCGGGATATTTCCCCTTGTCCCGCAGGAAAACCGGAGAAAAATGCACACAGGGACCGCCCAGGGGCAGCCCGGAGCCGCAGCGCTAACGGCGCCGCTCGCGCGAGCGGCCGTTGTGAGCACGTGCGCGGGGCGGGAGCGGCCGTTGAGGCCGTTGGTGGCAGGTGCGCGGGGCGGGAGTGGCCCTTGTGGCCGGTGCGCGGGGCGGGAGCGGCCGTTGAGGCCGTTGGTGGCAGGCGCGCGGGGCGGGAGCGGCCGTTGGGGACGCGAGCGGCCGTTTTGGCCGTTGGGGGCGCTAGTTTTCCTTGTAATATCCAGAGATCTGTGTGAGGAGTGGGGGACTGGAGGCAGGTCACACCGAGCCCCTGGCACCTTTGGGGGAACTTTCTGTTAGAGGTGGACCTGGAGAAGTTTCTAAAGCCCTTGGGTGAAAGAATTTCGTTTTTTTTTTTTTTTCTTTTCTTTTCTTTTCTTTTCTTTTCTTTTCTTTTCTTTTCTTTTCTTTTCTTTTCTCTTCTTTTCTCACTTTTAAAATGTTGCAGCGTTTAGTTGTGAGAAATGCAAAGGTAACATCTATTTTGAACAAGGACACTTGGTAATAATAATAATAAAAAACGCTATTGAAGTGAGCTCTTCCTGTTATTTATTCTTGTTTAAACAAACAGGAGTCTCCTGGGCAAACCATTGTAGCCAAACACCACACATTTGTTAACAGCATTACCAGTTAGTTAGAAAATGGGCCAGTTAGAGCAATACATGAAGTAAAAACTGTGGCAGTGAGGAAAAATTTTAATTGTCAAATAAGTGTTAAAAAGTCAAAGCAGTAACATGCTGTGAAGGTTCCCAATTCACATGATGTTCAAATGTCAACATCTGAAGGAGGAAACAAAAAGATATTAGCCAAAAACACCCTGTGTAGGACCCAACCCATGCTAACATTGACTGAAATACTCCCACTGCCTGCAGGGGTCCCTACTTTCCAGACTATTAACAATTTGTTAGTAGAGACATTTTCTTCTCTGAGGCTAATTAGAGACTTTTTACCATTTCCAGGCTATAGAATTTCATTTGAGTCAATGACTGGGTAAGTCACAAGTAAGTAGCAACTTAACTAGTTTCTCCTGCCATTTTCTGATTTGTTTCTGCTGTGCATAAGGCATTGAACATTCCTGGGTGCTGTATGTGGCATAATAAAAAGAAATGCTCAGAAATTCAGCAATTTCATGTTTTTTATCCAATATTCATATTCTAAGCAAACAGTCTTTGGAGATTTTAAAGAATAACCAGTTTGAAAAATACATTTTTAAGGTCTTTTTGATCTTAGGTCTGCTTGGGCTAAATTTAAAATTCAGCACATCTGCAACACAGTTCTGATGGCAGAAGAGACTACCACAATTATCCTGAATTATGTAAGATAAATTATTTCTACTAGTATTTCTTTTTCACCACTGCTATATGTAATGTTTCAGCTACAGCATCCCTTTTAGAGACGGCTTCTAACTAGTTATGCACAATACTGATAGTCTAGTTCACTTTTATTTTTTCCCAGATGCAAAAACACACCAAAAAAGAGAACTAGTAATAAAATCAGAATGCAGTTTTCATTAACATTCCCAATAATAAAAAGAATTGGAATTTTGTCTCCATTGTGTATAAGAATATTGCCCTTTTGACTACAAAGGGAGATAGATGTAGACAGAGAACTGGACAGAGCTAAAAATCCCAGGTTGAATATTAATTACAAATTAATTATTTTAAGATGTTGGACAAATCGCCTAACTGCTCGTTTTCCAGTTTTATTGAAATCTTCATCTATTTGTAAAATGAGATAAGACAATTGTTTGCCTGTTCTCAGAATTACCAGTATTCACTTACCTTCAGAAGGAGCTATGAAAGGATTTATTGCAAAATGTGGTTATGCATGGATAAAATAATAAAAAACTGGAAATACATCTGCTATAAATTCAGCCTAGGTTTATGAATAATGCAAGCTTGATCCATCTGATTTATATATATATATATATATAAATAAAATTATACCATCTGTATAGACCTAACTTCATATTACTTCTTACTGCACAATCACCATATGTTATTTTACAGCAGTAGTAAATTCCTAATAAATCTCTACTTCAGTGATATTTAAACAGTTTCAGGCAAGAATTAAGGTGCACATAGTGAATTTTTTTCTCAATAACAAATTGCTTTTTTGTTTCATACAGAAATGAGAATCACCTGAACCAAATCTTTCACTTGATTACAATTCAGGGAAGGACACCCTCTTTTACCTCAGTCAGTGTTATCTCTCAGCCTTTGAAGTAACTTGGAAAAGTATTTTTCTTTTCTTCATAATCTGCAAATGCAGAAGCAATGGGATCTGAATAGACCGTGACAGGGCTTGGTCCTTCATTGTTCATAGTGAAGGTAGCTGGGAACTTTCTGAGATCAAGACCCCTGCCCGAAAAATAAGCCTGGAGCGTTCTGAAAAACTAAAGATATTTCACATTTGAAAATACAGCATGCACACCCCAGATTAATTATTCTTACTGAAACAAAGTAGACATAATGGCTGCTCCTATATGGGTGAAACCCACTATTTTCATATCATAAACACTTTTCTGTATCATAAACTTGCACAAAGTAGGTGATAGCCTTCTCCTCTCCTTCCATGACTTGTATAACTAGCGAAGTGTCCAGAGGCCACCAAGCACCTGCTGATAGTCTATTCTCCTCTCTGAACCAGAGGATTCAAGCAGCATTTGAAACAAGTCTCTTATAAAAAACCTTCCTAAGGGCAAACAGTGAAGAACTGATTTCAACTAAAAGGCTTAAAGCATAAAGTTTTAATTAATGTTTCCTAAAATAATCTTTCTTTATAACTCGTGTAAAAGATGTGGGAAAGTGATGTTTTCCTTCGCCAATGCCTTCTAATATCTTGCAAATTTTCCATTGTTACTTTCTTAGCTGTAACTAACTTTCAAATCTTCAGACACTATTAATGATGTCAGCTGCAATCCTGCTTTTTTAGAAGATTGAAATGTCATCTAATGAACAATACACGTTTGAGAGAAACATAATAATAATTCCTCTTCTGTTTCATGAAATGAGTTGGTTTACGTACAAAAGCACGCATTTTAAAAGTAAAGCTGCTGCATGGAGCTGTAAGGACAGGTTCTACCGTACCCTCAGAGTGCCTCTTCGGTTACCGGGTACTGAAGGATGCTCGCCCAGCTCCTGTCATTCACTATGCTCAACAGGCCCCACTTATATTTAACTTTAGTAGAAAAATAGTCCTATGATGGAAAACACACAACAAGCAAGACCATGTAAAGCTAAGGTTTTTTTTCTTGCAGCTTTTCCTTACCAGATCTCGGTTTCTAGGGTTATCTAAAGGTTTCCATTTTTCTTCCGGTTGGAAAGGAGCACACTTTGCCAATCCTCTTACAGCCAATACTGTGTATAAAACCAGGAGCACCACCTTCCACATGGTGAAGCGATGAACAGGGTATCTGTAGGAAGAATGAAGAACCAGGTACTGTCACTGTAACCAAATGAAGCAAGTCTGACAATGCAGCAGGGTGACAAAAATAATTTACAGGTGGCAAGGAGAATCTACCTAGTAAAGACTAAATTCATGTGTGTGCTAACAACTCTTTTCCCTATTTTTATAGGGCAAAAACAGGAGGAATAGGAAAAAAACATATATTAAAAAAAATGTTTCCCATAGCAAAGCTATTTCTCAATACTGGATTTGTTTTCTAAAAGAGACTAGTTTGACACTTGACATATAAAACATTAACATTTGTAAATTTACCTTTATAACGACAGTACAGGTCTTTATTTTGGCTAAGCAGTTGCAGCTTTGTGTGCTCCAAGGAAAATGTAAAAATAGGGCTTGAGACACAGGTAGCTCAAATGTTAAAACTGCATGAAATCAAAAATGTCCTACACATTAATAACTACAATAATAATACAATTTTGTATAATGCACTAGAGGTGCATTTCACAGTTCGATTCAAGAAAAAAAAAAGTATCAGGTTCTTTTTTTTGCTCTCTTTAAGATAAAGCTTACCAGCGAATTGGCTCTGGCGTGTCCCGTCTTGGTTAGTCTGCTTGTACTCTGCGAGCAAACTGATCTCTCCACTTATATTTCTAGTGGACTATAGGTGGGTGTCAGTGACGTTAGCAGGAGTTCAAAAATACAGCAATGATTCCATTTCCATTCATG
This sequence comes from Tinamus guttatus, assembly GCF_059628265.1. Classification (NCBI taxonomy): domain Eukaryota; kingdom Metazoa; phylum Chordata; class Aves; order Tinamiformes; family Tinamidae; genus Tinamus; species Tinamus guttatus. Next base: position 1,379,666 of record NW_028289126.1, on the reverse strand, counting down.
ACATAAAGCCCCTTGAGAGTTTCATCCTTAATGCTGTTAAGACATATTGCTATTGAACAGTGCAGTGCATTTCCTCCTCCTTGAGCCGTATTGCAGAAAATGGGTGGCAGGTATATAAGAAGCCTAAAACAACTCCCAACAGAGATAACAGAGCTGTATCAAAATATTATTTTTAATTAAAAATTTGTACACGATATCTCCAATACGGTGACTAACAGATAATTACAATTCATTGAATGGTTTTCAAGCACAATCAGGTATAGATCATTTTTGTGATGCTGGAGAGAGAGAGAGAGAGAGAATAGTCAGGTCTGTTTCAAGATCCCAAATCATAACGTTTTAATGAAAGTTTTGTTTTGTTTTTTAATCCTGATTTAATAGACAGCCAATAGTCTCCTGCTAGGATAGAAACCAAAACAGACTACACTAACACTAATTTACCTTGGCCCTATTTTATAACATTCTTCATCTCAAAGCTGCTCTAACTTTTTGACCGTAATTTCATTATACCCCTCACTCAGCTGTTTAGAGAATATTTTAGTGAATAACACTTAAAATCTCTCTCTAAATTATAAATTTGTATTTCTGATGTAAGTTTTACATCTTTTTTTTGGTTGAAATTTTACAAACAAAACTTGGCCAAGACTCATCGAGTACCAGAAACAGCAGTAATGGCAGAGAAACTTGTAAAAAGACAGACCCTATCCAAGGCAATCAGGTTACTTTACCCTTTTTGTTTGTTAAGGTACTGTTAATTGTTTTAATTTTGTGTTTGACAAATAATTGAAAGCATTTCCACCCTCATGATTCCCTCTTCAACACACACATTCATGCATGTGCACATACACACTTTTGACTTCTTTGTTTGTTGAAAAATAACCAATCTTCATCATGTTAAACTATGCTAGATATCTTTGTATCTTTAAGGAAAAAAAAAAGATTAACATTCTCGACTATCAGAGCATCACCAAAAATTCCATAGGAACTTAAGGAACAGTGAGGGTGACAGAGCACTGGAACAGGCTGCCCAGAGAGGTTGTGGAGTCTCCTTCTCTGGAGATCTTCAAACCCACTTGGACGCAGTCCTGTGCCACGTGCTCTAGGTGACCCTGCGTGTGCAGGGGGCTGGACTAGATGATCTCTAGAGGTCCCTTCCAACCCTAAGCATTCTATGATTCTATGATTCTATGAAAATAGGGGGCAATGAAGCATAGTTGGCTTGAAAAACATAAACTTTGCTTGTTTTGCTTGTTCTAGGGTAATTTCTGGCTTACCAGAGTCTCCATGTCACCACGGGTACATCAGGATCCTCTGCACCGGAATTCGCTGTTTGTGAAACAGAACTGTCCCTGCTTTCAAAGTTAAGGTCTCTAGGTAGGCAGAGTCTTTCTCACTATGTAGCCAGATAGTGTGTAGCTGAAAATTTGAATTAATGCCCCACAGCAGTTGCTGGATGATTTCCTAGCTCCACCTAGAAAACCATGTAAGGTGGTGCTATGGCTATTTAAACCAAGCTCATTTCTTTTGAATAATGCAGTATTTTACTCGCTCTTCTATTTGGGGTTTCCATATTAAATAGCCCTGAGTCTTTCTTCTGCAGACCGAATGCAAAATACCTAGAAGAAATTATAAGTTTAAAAAACAAACCAGTCCGTTCATTCCCCCATCTGCCTGTCCCCATAATTACTCCTTAGCAACCCTCCAAACAAGCCTTCTCTCCAATTCTGAAGCACAGAGATATATTTAAGGTATATTATAAACAAACAAAAAAAAAGAGAGTCAGCAAATTTTCATCATCAGACCCAAAGGCAGAATTAGTCCCTTGTTATTAGCTGCTGTTCATGGTAGAAAAGCAAAAGTAAATTTAATTACAAAGGTACACTGCAGTGCTAGATTTCATTAGAGTGATAGGTATGAGTAATTTCAGATGTTTTAATAAGCTGTTTAAAACATGCATGGAAATTTATTTTATTTATTTATTTTAATATACATGACTTCTGATTAATTTATTTCAATCTGAGGCATATTGAATCATCAGTTGGTAACACAGTTCACAATAGTTGTCTGCTAACTAATGTCAGAATTTTTAGTCCCCGTTGCTTTCTTAGTCTATGTATAAGTATTTAACTAATGCATTCTTATACCCTGTAAACAATCAAGACCCTTAATCTTTTGGTGTGTACATCCCTTCCTAAGCCTGGAGCTGTTCTAGCCATTTTGCTTTCTGAGCAAGTAACATACAGCTAATTGAAAAATCTGCTAAATTTAGTTAAAGTCAAAGGCAAAGCTCCTGCTTGAAATCTTTGATACTTCTCTGTTAATGTCAAGAGCTCTCGGATCAGCCCAATGCTATTGTATTGATTTAGTAGCATATTTTTGATCCAAGTTATGAGGACTTACACACTGTTTTCATTTAAAAATACTACTTTCCTAACTCTGGGACTTCCTATCCACTTCTCCCTAGTACCTTTCTTTTTAACAAGATCATTGCCGCATGAAAGCCCATAGAGCCCCCCGGCCTATGGCACATGGAGCCCCGGGAGGCTGCACGAAAGCCTGTAGGACCCCCATGTCCCAGAGCACACGGATGCCCCGGGGGCTGCACGAAAACCCATAAGGCCCCCATGGCCCAGGGCACACGGAGGCCCCAGGAGGCCGTACGAAAGCCCGTAGGTGCCTCCTGGCCAATGGCGCACGGAGGCTCCGGGAGGCCGCATGAAAGCCTGTAGGTGGCTCCTAGGCCAGGGCGCACGGAGGCCCCAGGAGGCTGTACAAAAGCCCGTAGGTGGCCTATGGCCCAGGCCCCACAGAGGACCCGGGAGGCCGCATGAAAGGCCGTAGGGGCCCCCTGGCCTAGGGCGCACAGAGGCCCCGGGAGGGCGCACGAAAGCCCATAGGGACCCCCTGGCCCAGGGTGCACGAAGGCCCCGGGAGGTCGTACGAAAGCCCATAGGGCTCCCCCGGCCCAGGGTGTGTCGAGGCAGTGGGAGGCTGCACCAAAGCCCATAGTCAGACATGGTTTACATGTTTAGTTACATGCAAGTTAATTTGACAAGGTCAAAATCTTCTAGAATAAGAAGTGTATTTAACTAATATAACTAATTCTGTCCTGTTAAGAACATAACTAATTATATTCTGCATAGAACAACTTGTATGCAGATGATGCTGCATATATATAAACTAGGTTACTTAACCATCATCTTTCATTTTAGTTCATATTTAATTACAATAAAAAGGTAAGTATAAAAGCTTAGGGTGAATAGATTAAGATTTTGTAACAGGCAGGCTTCATCAGATAAGACCTTTATTGTATGCATTCAAGATGGTGGGGGTGAGAGGGGACGGAATAAAAGTGTTCATTATATAATTTAAACCTCTTACAAAAATGCTTTTGTTCACTGTTTTTATTTTCCAGCACTTAGAAGAAAAAAAGCACCAAACTGCTCCACATGAGTACCTGAGCAAAGACTAAAGGCAAATGTACAGTCATGAACAGATTTGGACAACAGACACGCAGATAACATTCACAACACTGCACTGAGTATGACTGGTAAGTGGCACTTTTAAAAAACTACCTTTTCTATTAATGCAGCCATGTAATGATAACAGACAGCAATATACACACGTGTTTATTTAGCACAGCATATGCTACACAGCACACTCAGAAGTCATGCACATCTATATTAAAAATGTGCAGTATACACTGCAGACAGGTAAACCATCAAACAAAACAGTAAAGTCACAAGCTTCCTCCCTATTAAGTCAATCTTGAAGAAAGACAAAGAATTAAGAGCAGTTTTAAAAGATTCTGTAAATTCAGCTTTCAATAATTCAACAGTAGTTGGAGACTGCTATTCTCCAGGTTTTCTTTTTGCATCTCACAAAAACGGGACTTTGCTGAAGCTTAATACACATTGCATGAACTGTATTAAAGAATTCAATTACATGTGTTTTAATAAGCATACTGATTTAATACAGCATTATACAAACATTAACTGATAAGGCCCTGTCAACATCTCTATAGACCTGTAACTGTTAGCTAGCTCCACGCAAAACACCAGGTCTCTACAAGAACTCAAAACAGGAAGAGTTAAGTCATCAGGTGAGCTGCCTGTTAAGTGATAGATTTTTCCAAAGGTTACATATGTCTTCTTCAAAATTTTAAGCCATTTTCATATTACAAACAGAAAATAACAATGCTCTATCTCCCGCAAGAAAGCGAACACCAACCCTCGTTCTTGTTTAAGGGGATTTTGCCCAACATTATTTTGTTTTGGTGCTGGGAAAAACAGTTAAAAAGGAACTAAGGAATAACATTACTAGGCCTGCATTTTTTTTTTCTGAATTCATTATGATATCTAAAGTCAGTTCTTCCCCGTTGCTGATCTTAGTACTAGTACTGTCTACTCGGGAAGTCAACAATCATCACAGAACAAAGAAGGAAAAAGTTAAGTGACAAAGGGTTTTAAAGTCCTAAATTAATATAAAAAAGGAAGAAACAGGAAAGATCTCAAGTTGCATGTTTTCTGCTGTGCCACAGCATTGGCAGAGTTGTGTCAGTCAGATTCAAGTTAGTCCTCAATAAAAGATTATTAACTTGGATTTGCATTGCTTCAAATAATTACTGCGATGTGCTGACATGTAGTCATTTGTGTACATATCTATAAAAATCCAGAGTCCAACGACAAGCTCTGAAGCACGACATCATTATTCAGATCCAATGTGACTACTTAAACTGAAAAAATCAGAATTCGTTTTTGTTGTTGTTGTTGTTTAAGACATAAAAGACTCCTAGAGAGAAACATCAGGTAAGCCAGAGAAGGCTTTCCCTAACCTCTTCATATTAAAAATTATATGTACAGGAATCTTTTACTGTTTTAAAACAAGATTTCAGGATCTTCAATTTTACGGATTTTCTTTAAAGAACTGGGAAGAAAAGAACACATAAACCTATTCTTATTTTTTTTTTATAAAATATTCTTCCTAAAAAGTGAAGTTCACTATACAAAAATTCCTGCGCTTAAAATCCTACCCCAATCTGAACTAACAACAACAAAACACCTCCAAAATTTTTCTCCCACTAAAGCCTATACTTCAATATTGCTTAACAATGTATCAGTTGAGCTACAATCAGAAAACGTTGTTCTTCAGTTTCTTCCAAAAAAATAAGATTCTGACAGACACAGAAGTTGAGACATATCTGAGACTTGTTTTCTTATTGTCAATAGGAAGATTTAACAAAATAGGGTCAACTATAGCTTTCTGACTTTGGCTGGTGTAATTTCAACCTGCAAATGTACTGTACTTCCCAGAAATCTGCATTCTGTAAATACTTAATTTCTATAGATAATACTGTTTGTAAAGAGGATCGTAATTTTTCTTTTTTAATATTTTCCCCAAATCGAGTTTCTGCCTGATCCATACAAGTGTTTTTGGTCATTTTCAAAGGGACCTCCAAAGTGAAATATAAGGCCATAGAAGTCCACAGGCTACAGTTACAGCATATTCATCCACTGGCGTAAGGCACATTTTTTCTCCTTTAGAAAGCTAAAAGTTTGAAATCACAGTGAAAAAACATTATCGCATTTCAAATTTGGTCTGACATTCTGATTTGGTTTGTCATGTCTGCTTCTCATAAACTTCTGAAAATAATTTCACTTGTCAGATGCTGAAGTTTCAAATACATTTTCCATCCTTAAGTGACACACATGGAAAATACCAAAGCCCCAATTAATCTCAAAATAATTGATTTTACATTAAAGAGTAAATAAACACCAAGACACTTACAGTTTCACCTTGATGCTTAATACAAATCTTGAAATTATTTAGGAAGTTAAGGGAAAAAAAAATTCTTTGCTGGTATTTAAAAGATGCAAAACCTCCACAGAAGAACAGTCTACAGGAGGGAGGCTGTGCATCCTCACTGCACCACTCACAGTACTTGCTACTTACAGGGAGGGATAACTTGCTGCAGAGGGAGGAGCTGGAATGATGTGTGGGATGATATTACGGAAAAACAAGAATACAGAAGGAAACCTGAAATTTTAACCTAAGTTCAGGTCCAAATACCACATCTCTGACTCAGGCTTCCATGTTACAAGGCAGTAAGGTAGGTATGTGCTTAGATACCTGAAGCGTTGAAGCACTGTGAAGATTTCCTTAAGTAAATGCTGATACAAGTTTTTCTTCCCAAACACTTAAATTTATTAGACAAAAGCTGTAGTGTCTATTAACAAAATAAAATTTAAACATTTTATTTAATGTAAGCTTTAAGATAAATGAGCTGATTAAAAGCTTTGATTACATTCTTCCATAAACACAAAATGTGTCAGAAAAATATACACATTTGTAAAAGGTTTTCAAACAAACTTTTAGAGACTTTAAACATTATGAATACTAGCTTAAAATTCTAACTCTAAAAAAAGTAGAAAAATTATTTAACACAGAGTATGTTTTTGTATGTTGTCATTCACTGACACATATATCCCGGGGTACAGAAGAGTAGCATGTAGCTTTGGTGAAAGAATTGTATCTCCCTCTATTGGAACAGTGACAAAAGTTTTAAAACCGTTTATAGTACAGTGTTGTTTATAAAAAGCCACCACAGTTATTTTGCCCAAGGCAATGTAAGGAGTCAAACTCACAAAATGAACATCCAACATTCACTATTCAAATGTTAAAAAAAAAAAAAAAAATTAAATCCTTAGCCTAGCAGCTTACTGACTTAGCGACACAATTATTGTAGAGACACTGTAATCTTCCCCTTGCAAAACATTTTCAGCAAATCACAATACCGCAGGTCTGTAAAATAGCTGCTCTTTTTTTCAGTGTGGATAATACAAAATTCTATTGAAGCTCTTAACACCATACTAAGCTTGATCAAATAAATTCTTCTGAACAAGCACATAATTAACTTTCTTCTGTTCTTTCAGAGCTCAGAGAGCAGATGTATCTGATTTCAAAAAATGGTCAAATGACAAGTTTATTATCTTGTGATATGTGATATCTATCCTGACTGGCAAATAGATGGAAAACTAAGTATCAACTTACGCAATATATTTAAGGCATGAATACACTTTTTTTTTTCTCTAAAAGTTGACTTTAGAGGTAGGCGAATTAGTTTATAGATGAGAACTTCACTTAAAATTTTTATGGTAAGCAGACAAGAAGTCTCCATTTCTTCTGCTGTATATTGCAATCACTTTTTTCAACTTTATTTTGTTGTAACTTTGAATATTTCAGAATGGTTACACATATCAGTTGACTCAAAAATCAGAGCAGAACTCTAAATATTAAAAAATAGTAACTAAAAGTCCTGTTACTGCTTTTTTTTTTGAGAAAAAAAAACAATCCCCATTTAAGATAATGCTAATGCGTGGCATACTGAATGCACTTTTAAATCAGAATCGAAAATACCACCTTTGAACAATATCCATTCAGTTTCAAGGTACGTTTGGTACATTCAACTAAGAGGGAGCACTTTTTTTCTTTACCAAACATAGACTCATTATGAAGCGATAACTATAAGTGTATCTAGTACTACTGCAATGTGACAAGACTGTAGAGAAAAGCCTGTACGGTTAAACACATCAAATGCAAAAAAAAAAAAAAAAAAAATAGAGAGAGTAATTCAGCATATGGAGATCTCACTAGAAGTTCTCAGAAATCCCACCAAGACAATGGTGATTTTTGCTTCACAAATATACTGTACTTAGAATTAGTAATATTTGGTACTCTAGGTTCCTACCCTGCTTTTTATTCTCTTTTTAAAGGTGGCGGAACTAGAAGTTTACATAACAAGAACTGCTTCTCCAAAAAGAAGAAAAACAGATAATCATTGTGTTTACCTGAAAAACAATTTTAGACATTTATAAAACGCTGCCTTTTTCAGTAGGGGTATTATTCAACCTCTCTTATGATGGGATGATTTGTTCTCTGGACTTGTATTCTTCATTCATTCCCCTTCCCTCCCCGCAATGGCTGTACAGGGAGCCTGGCTGGGAGTAGATGCCAGGCTCTCAAGCAGCCTAAGTTGTTAGACAGTCCACGATCACCGTCTGCAAACTCCAGACACACATCTCTGGCAACAAAGCTTTCACCTAGCAAACAGCACAAAAAGCACACAAAATTGAACTAGCAGTGTGACTTCCTGCACCCCCAGGGAAGGAACGTAACCTCTGGAAAAAGGGAGCATCGACACAATTCCTGGCTTTAGAAAAATATTGATAGATGAAAAAAAAAAAAAAAGTGTTCTTTTATGCTGCTACAATTCAGTATATTTTACACTGAGGTAAGTTTTGGAAGCCTTTACCAAAGCTATCTAAGTTACTATATACTGGCACTGTTAACTCTTCTTATTCTGACTATCATTTTATTCCACCTGCAGCTCCAATAAAATCATTAAGACAGACAGGCTCACACGTAGAATAAAGAGACTATGGGTGGCAGACCCAAATTAGAGAAACAATATAGTAGCAAGCAAAGACGACCCATACAGATCTCTAGAAATCAGATCCCACATTATTTCACAGAGGGCCTTTTACCACTGCCTCAGTGCAGCTTTGTCATGATCCTTCACCAACAGCCATTTCATGGTAGAAAATCTATTCTTCTATGTTTGAATCTTTAGGTTAAATAGACTTCTTGATTTTAGCTACAAATATATACACACACAATTCACCCATATACATATATTGTAGCATACATTTAGTTAGAAGGAAGGGATCAAGATACAATCCATTCAGACAGCTTTTCTGATTACAAACACTCTGCATAATTTAGTCTTTTATATAAAATATTAGGACTAGAAGACTAGTACATAGATGATTGATAACAACGACACTGGTTTAAGTAACAATAATCTTACTCAGTTAAAGTGGTTTTAATGACTTACTGATAGCTTGAACTGGTGGCTTTCTTACGAGGAGACAGAACACGTGTGTCCTTCATTTTGGAAAGTCACTACATGAACGGGTCAGGGTTCCCAACCAGCTCAAATAAATCAACTCTACGAACAAGCAAGAACTGAGGCACTTCAGGCAAGACCGCTGAGCTACAATAAGTGGGTCAGGCTCTACTACTATATGAAGTACATATTTTCAGTTGAGTGAGTGTGAGTAAATTTCCTGTTATTACCCATATTTTGAGACAGTTAAGCTGGTCTAGTGTTTCCATACTAAGATGACAGGTGCCTCAGAGATGGTGGAGACAGCAAACACAGAACCTCACCTCTACACTGAGTCAACAAATCATTTTTAATAACTATAGATCATTTTAACCTAATGGCTAGGGGAATTTCTTTTGTTAGCAAATGCATATCTAGGGGACAGACCTCCTTACAAACAGCTATTTTGAGCAGTGTTATAAGTGGCAGTCACTGTAGCATCTAGGCACTAAGATAATACTTCATACAGTGCTAATAGTAACGGTCAGTTATTTCCCACTAAAGGTCTGTCCAAACAAGGAATTTAACACAGGCAGAGCATAAATTTACAATATTGAAGCTATTCCACATTAACTCTGTGTGGACACTCACTGTAAGACAGTTGCTTCACCATTTACCCTGCCCAGGAAAAAAAAAAAAAAAATCTGCCATGTCTACTTGGAAACACAGCACAGCATCACAAACGCACTGCAAACTTGCTTCTGTGCATGGGCAAGCCCCAGCGGACAAAATTCTAGAGAAAACTGGCAATGTTTTAAAACAACACTATAGCAAATGGTTTATGACTGCTGCTAACCTTCCTGAACAGAAAGCTACACACAGTCTAATCATCACTGTCACAAAAAGTAAAATGTCAAGACTTTGAATTTCTCACAAATGTTCAACTGAAACAGACTGAACAAATAATTTGCTAGAATTAACAGTTCTGTAGAAGCAGTACATTCTAGTTTACCTAGACACAACAGTGGCAGCTTATAAGCGTAGCATAAAATGATTACAAGTATACTTGGCTGTGTAGTTTTGTGATGGTCACAGTGTGCTTGAAATTTAAGGTGTAACCAGCATATTTTAGAACTGCAAAAGGTGCAAGTTCAAAACATACACACTGCATCAGCATACTAAATTAAAAAAAAAGTCTGTTTCAACAAAGTACAGTGAAATATCAAAAGTCTTTGCAAGGCAAATAGAAAACTGAGATGTTGGACAAAGATTTATGTGCTTACACACACACATAATTCACTTAATTTTTCTAGTGAGAAAAATAAACACCACGAGAAGCTTTCTAAGCAACATGAAAACCACCATTAATATTCGCAGTTCCATCATCTTTCCCAAATCTTGTTAATTATTCATTATATAAATCTAGGCATTTCTTTGTTGAAAGTTGCCATGTCTCCAGTGTCGGTTTCTAGGCTGCACTGTTCTTTGTTTGCAAAATCAACGTTATACAGTACAACACAATACATGTAGAAGAAGAGAAAAAGTTATAAAGTGGGGTATTCTGTATAAATGCATTTGCCCAAAGGCCAGCATTGCAACAGACAAAGGGAGTGGAATTTTGGCTGCAATCTTCAAGAGTTTACTGTAAGATAAAATAAGAAAGAAAAAGTTACCAGTTTTATAGCCATAGCTGAAGCACAAGATAGGCAAATACCATATTTCTCCTTATTTAAAAATTTATAGATTTCAAGGGTTTGATCACTTTTTAAATAGAACAAATAGATTAAATGGTCAATAACAATTCTGTAGCGAAACTAAGTACACAAAAAGGCAGACATTTAAAAATTCCTTTAATATTCTTATATTAATTTCTGAAAAATTCCCAGTAACAACGTAAGAAGCAGTATTTTAGAACATTTGAATTAACAGGTACTGTCCAAAAGAATAACCTGTATTATTTATTATTCTTAATGTTTTAGGGACACTGATAGATTTTCTACCTGAACAAGCAACGGCCTCCTGTCCACAACACAAAGTGTGCAAAGTTGCTTAACTGGGCAGGACGCACAGGCTACCCTGCTGCCAATGTCCTCGCAAGGGGAATGTACAAGAACCTGACTATCATGGTTTAACTGCCACTTTTCATTGCCCCTTTCTAATGATAATTACAATAAGATACATTAGACTTCCATAACATTTGGAGGGACTAATTGAACTGTAGATGAAAATTTCATCAGTAAAATATTATTTATTCAAGTGATTGTTTAGATAGCAAATACTCCATCTACGTCCATACGGTGCATACAGGTAAACTTTTTCCCCATGTATCTGAATCACAGGTAACTTGCATGCATTTTACCTAGCTCTTCTTTTTAAGATTTAACCATACAAGTTTAAGAATCTCTGTGCGGACTGATCAACTGCATCTTTGCTACATAAAGCTTTAACACAGAAATGGAAGGAGTAGAAAGAAGCAAGACAGAAAGGGGGGTTTAGGCCACCGTACCTTGATTTCACTTCAGAAGTGCTTGAATTCATGAGAATTTCTAAAACGGATACAAGGATAATAGCGGTAGATCTACATGGGTCAGGATCAAGTCTAACGTTGTACCTGCAAAAAAGTGAATTGGTTTTAAAAGCGTGTTATTTTTAAGGGGCTGCAGCCTACTCCAGAAAATAGGCTCTTAAATCAAACCCACTTGGGAACAAGCATACCCTAACAACACAAACCCCCATGTAATGTGTGTGGCATCACAGCCTGATTCAAATTGCATTATCACTTTTCTCAACGTATCATCGATTCACTTAACATCCACTTATACCATTACACAAGACAGCTAACACAGAAAAACTGTCACAAATAACTGGAGACTGATGCTACAAGTAAGGTAAAGAATAATACGAAGAGCCAAGCATTTACTATTTTGACTACCTTTTTGTTAGAAAAGTACACATTTTTTTACATTCTCCTTAGCTGCAGTTTAAGATGTTACCTGAGATTTTTTAACCAATAAATTAAAGATGGCAAGTTGAGCAGCATAATCCATGTGAATAAATTGAGGATTGTTACATGCATCCGAAGACTGTTGACATCTTCAGCAACTGTTCTGTTGTTGCAGAGAGGCTGTGTTTCTTCTGATGCTCCATGTACTGAATCTCGTTTCTTGACTGTGTGTTTAACGGCATTCCGTGAAGTTTCTTCCGAGTGCTCTGAATCCTGCAAATAAAAAACAAATCATGGAAACATGTCCTGGTTTGTAAAACTCCACGTTGGAGAACGAGGCAGGAGAGACTAGCTCAAACTGTATCGTATTAGCTGTGATTTAAGAAAAAATTTTGCAGTTTGTACCTTGAAAAGCCATCAAAAGAAAAGCTTACTACTACAATTTTAAAGCATCTGAATTCAATCAGCAATTTCCCCTTATAACAACAGTATATATATCTTTGGGAGAAAAAACAAGAGTGAAGATACCCATGACAACTGTAGTGATGGGAAAATGAGTTCCTGGAAGGAGGTGGAACAGAATAAGGATAATAAAGCATGTGGGTGAAAAATCACAGATAATCATTCAGAAAAAAATTTAGCAGGTAACACAAGTGGCAGTAAGGTGTAAGTTGTAGGAATAACAAAAATGGAATAATGAGGAGAAAGCAGATGCTTTCAACTACAGGTGGGAAAAAAAAGGGAAAGAAAGGTAAGAGAATATGGAGATGAAAAAAAAAAAAAGATAGTGACTTTAAATTAAAAACTCCCCCTCCAAATATAAAGAAAACTTTCCACAACTTCTCCTGGCAGATAGCTTTTTAACTGTAAGGTTGAGAAAAATGGCAGATAGTTATTACATCTAAAAGCATATGCATATTCTTTAGATCCTGTTAAAGCAACCAGAAGAAAAAATAAAGTTATTTTGCAGCTTCATTCATTTTCAGCAGTTAACTGCAGTCTCATTCCATACCCATCTAATAAACTACATTTGTCACTTCCTAATTAAAAGTATAGATTATCTGGAAATTAAACTTATTTCTTTAGATATACATATGTACACAAATACCAAAGGTTAGACAGAAAAAAGTTACAGTTCCGTATGTGTTCAGAGACTAAATTTTCCTTCCTAAACACACTTATATTTATTCTGCAACAAGAGTGAATGCAAGAGTAACATGCAATGGAACAAACTACTCCTGTCCTGGCTTTCACACCACGCACGCAGCCAGCCAGTCACCACAGCATCTTTTAGGTTCTCTCCAGTCAAATTCTACCTAGGCAAGATGTTAACAATTCTTAACATATTGGTTGCCATATAATACAGTTTGCCATATAATTTTTGATCATTTATTCTAAAAACAAGAAGGAGATGAGCTTACCCCATTAAGCACATTTTGTTCTGCTCTTACGCTTGCATACAGTTTAATAACCTGCAAGGCAGAAAGACATTTTTTGCCTTGAGTTTCTTCATATGAAAGTTGTAGCATACAAAATAATAATAATAATAATAATAATTAAAAAAAGCTTTCCCCTGGTCCCCTGAGTTTGACAGCACACGGGAGAAGCTGTATATTCCTCACTGTCTCCTCTTCCTTTCTGCTAATTCAGTTCTGCTTCTCTTTCCACAGAAAGTCGTAAACAGGCCACAAATGTACAGTCCAATAGCAAAGAATTTGCTGCAGGAGGAGGAATAGTGTCAGCAGGGACGTGTCCTTTGCCGGGTAACCTTATGTTGCTATTTAGAACATTTACATACAGTAAAAAAGTGTACCTTTATGAATTATTATAGTGGGCATACGGTACCATGTAGGTTTTTTGGAAGAAATACTATGATAAGAACAAAACAACTCTAAAAATTACAGAAGCGTGAAAGTCTTCAATAAGTACAAATAAGCTATTGCAACTCTATGAGTAACAACATTTACTTAAACACAAAAAAGGGCAGACTGCATCTTTGCTTTTAACACTGGGTTAATTCAACATTTTTTATTCGTATATTGACCCAAGCATTTAGCCTGTCAGTACCTTAAACACATATCGAAGATAAACCATGAGTACTGCAAATGCACCACAAGTGGTCCAGCTAACCAAAGCAAGAGACACCACCATGCACACTCTTCGGGGTGTCATCAGCCTGGTATCTTTTTGACGTACAGAAGGTCTAAAAAAGACAAAAACAAACAAGAAACCCTTATACTACACTCGTAACAGAATCACATTTCCAAAGATTAAAGAATTATTCTGTTTCAGGAATGACTGAAAACAATTGATTATTCTTCAATAATGATGAATAATTGGGAAAACCAAAGTTACTCAAAGTGAAACATATATACCAAAGTAAACTACCTTATTAATACAGTCTCTCATCAGAAACTAACGAGACAGTCTTACAGCTCTGAGAATGTATGTCTAACTAATGCACTACTTTATTTGGGGAACATAAAGCATTAGAGAATGCAGTGTTGAAACAGATATTAAAAATGGAAGAAATGTTATTCAGGAAATAGAATTTAAAGTTTTTGCAACAAATACTGAAAATAACCACAAAAGGACAGCTAGTTCATGGGAACACACGATGCCATTAATGACTAGTGATAATTTTTTTGCGATCAAAATCCAAGTAAACATGATCTACTTTAGAATGACTTATAGAAAATAAATGTTTTTTCAAGAAATTCAGGGCTAGATCAGAACCTGTGGTTAGAGGATTCCAAAATGAACTAGTTGACTTGCAGGCAGGCTACACAAAAATACTATTTTTCTGACGCTGCCCAAGACATTCTCAGGGTTTTATAGTAATCAAAAGCTTTAATGAAAAGAGAATAATTAAGCTAGGAAAAAAAAACCTCAAAAATGTGATAAGAGTAAATTCAAAACTTAAAAGGAACCACTTCATCACTTTACTGAAGTTTCTTAGCATTTGCTGCAATTTTATAAATAAGAAGGTTGAAAAGAAATAGCTTATAACACATGCAGAATTCAGCAGAATAGTGAAGAACCCAGAAAAGAGTTCATGTAGTTTCTTTTTTCCGAGCAGAGTAACCCAACCAACCTCCTAGAGAAAGAAGGCTTCTGTTGGGTCAAAACTAGCCACAGACTGAACCAACATGAGAAGAGTCAAACAATTAGTCATGCACATTATCCAATTTACTATTGTTTATTTCTTCCAAAATACTTTTTAACCTTCCTTTACTACTTTTCAACCTCCTTTCATATTTGAACACTCATCTGTAAATACATAAAAATCTACTGTTTTCTTAGACATCATTTGTAAAATTTATCAGTCTTGAAGACTGAAATTAAGAGTCCAAAACAGTTGTGTTGCACAAGTGTGCGTTCTGTGACAGGCAGTCTCTGTTATGGAGTTCAATGAGTAGTACACTGCTCTACTCCCTTTTCTAAATATATATATTTTATATATATACACGTATGTGGATATATACATATATATATAGAGAGAGAGAGAGAGCTGCCTAGCATGAAAAGGAAATAGTTCAGTTGCTTTCTTTTCACCAAGGTTTCTTCCAAAGCAAGGTTCATCTAAAAACACACTGGAAATCATCAAACAGGTGGTGAAGGAAACAAGAAAGCATTTTGCATTCTCTTTTGAAGATGTGCAAGAAGGAAAATGATGCAATCCACATATTAGCACTTAACATTGGCAAATCGAGATGGCTAAAACCATGTTGCATTGCCAAATTTAATCTGCCCGAGTATTTGCATTGAAACAAATAAAAAAAAAGTTGAGTGTCTCAATAATTTCAAAGAGCATCATTATAATGATGATTTACCTTATTAGAGTTAACCATATCAAAGAGAAGAGTCTCAGAGATGAAGAGAAAAATACACCACTCCAGTATGCAATGCCTGTCCCAAAAAGAAATAGAATCAGGGACACAAGGGGGAACCATGCATCCTGACTACTCAGTACTGCAGCATCCACCTCTGGTAGTGACAGTGAATCCCATATCTCTCTAAACCAGTTAAACCTGCCAAAAACATGAAAGCAGTATTACTTATCACCTCCAGGTGCCAGTACAGTAAGATATACATGAACTATTCTTCCTACTGCAGCCTTTCAAACAAAATCACAGTTGGTATCAAAAGACCATAGTGGGAACGTTTGAGAAGTTGGTCTGGGGGTGACGAAGGTGCATGGGGAACACTTGTCACATCTCCCAGCTAACGCACCCTCCAGAGTGAGCATCGTGCATGAGTACAAATAAAGTGATCTTCTTCCCCTGCAATAGTTTTCCTGAAATTTCTGTTTTGGAAGCTGCTTTAGAAAACCCCAAACACTCCCCAAATGAAAAACCAACCAAAACAAAAAACACCTTACAAACTTACCCCAGCAGAAACACAACAATGCTTATAATAGGGTCTACTTTGTAGGGTTTAGCTGTCCTAACTAGTTCAAGAGGAAATTCTGAACACTGGCCTAGAATCAAGAACAGAAAGCAGTAATAATTAATACTTTGTCATAAAGACAACAAATGTAACAACAAAGAAAGTAAATTAAGACAAAACTTTAAAACTTTACTTTAAAGCAAGGTAAATGTATCTTACAGCACTCATGTAAGTCAGCGTACTCTGACAAAACCTGCATCCACCAAATCACTCTTACTCAAGTAACATGACACAATAACTTTCAGTGAGATTACTGACTTCTTGACAAATATCACCTGACTCTTAATGAAAATGTATTTTATCAAAAAGAGTGTCTAAAAAAGCCAGCAAATCTCGTCTTTGTGCAAGATTGAGGTATTTTGTGTCTATCAATGACATATTTTACTTTTATACATGTACTTTTATGCAAACTTCTATTTATATTACAATTGTGTATTGTGTAAAACACCAATCACTTATAAGGAAGGGATAGCAGAGAAAAACAGTAAGTCTAACACTGCTGGAAGCCAACCTTGAAGAACTGCTAATAAATTTGAAGTTGAAGTGCATAGATGCAAGTATTTGTACAAGTGCAGTGATATCTAACAGAGAAAAAATAACCAAAGCAACTAGTCTTTAATGAAATTACTCAGTCTACTTTACTGCTGGAAAACATTTGTGATGAGAAAAAGAGTCTAAAAAGTTACCCGTTGATATCAATGTGCTTAATTGGCCTCCATAGGTGAGAAGAATATTAGAAACAATGTAGACGGGAAGAGAACAGCCATGGAACCTTATTATCTGAAAGACAAGAATATAAGGATTTTTATATATGCACTTGTGTAGAGAGACACACACACACACATATAATGTTATCATCAAGTAATCATTATAATGTGGTTGGAAAAATCTGTTTGAAAGGATGCAAACTGTTTCACATTTTGGTTCATGAGAATTTGATAACCAGGGTAAGTACAGAAAATACTTCGATCTCTCTCAAACAGCTACCCAAGTGTTTTGTTCAAGGACCAAGTTAAAAACATACTTTTTTTTTTTCCAGTCAAGAAAAACGTGAAAAGAATATATCATCACATTAATTGTGTTCGAGTAAAATAAAAACACCAAAAGCAAAAAGCCACTTTCCAAGCGAGACATGCATATAACTGTGTATGTGTGGGGGCAAAGCATTTGCAGTGCTGCCATTTCATGTACTCTGCACTTGCCTTCCCTGCTGCTCCCCCAGCCACAAAACACCATCCAAATATATACAGAGAGCATAGAAACTCTCTATGAATGCATACATTGCATAAACGTGTCAGTAATATTCAGCATTACATTTAGGTGCTTGGGAATTAAATAGTTTTTAGAGTCAAGGATTGCAGACAGCTAGTTCACTTGTACATTACCAATGTGTAAATGTATTATTCATGTATGGCCAAAGAAAACTTGCTAAAAAAGGAATATATGGTTCCGTTTAGACTTTTTTAACTGCTGTTTCATGTCAAATATAATTTTCAAATCTGAATATGTCTGACTTATCAGGCAAGGTAAAGATGACCCACATTCTCACTCCCTTACAGATATTAAGTTAACTATAATTCCAAATGCTGAACAATCATTTATATTACCTCTAACTACAGTAGTTTTCTACTATCCCGAAAGCTGAGGCCTGGATAGGATGCCTTAAGTGGCCAGGTTTAACGGATCATTAAATAGTATCTTCAGTTGTATCTTGACACCAAGTAGGAATTTAAGGTGGTACGGGCAGGGGAGGGGGAGAAGAGCAGAAGGAAAAACTATATAGGCACTACCTATAGAAAAATGACATCCAGTATTAGAATCTTTAGAAGAAAGTTTTCTTACTTGCCCAAGAACCTGTAAAAGTGATGTCTTCAGGATTACCTTAATGAACAAAAAATAGCAATTTGTTGAGTATTATTTTGAAAAATTGTAAACATAAATAAAAACCACATTGTCAAAAGCCTTAAGTATTAAGGCAATCACACAGTTTAGATGTATAACAGCTTACTAGCGACAAAAGTTTACAAAAAGCAAATTATGTTAAAACTTTTATTAAGAAATTATCCCGCATGCAGTAGTATCCCACCATTTACAAAGTATTTTTATCATGCTCTACATTCAAAAACACACAAAGAGCCCAAATTTACATTTGATTAGTGTTTGTTTTGCTTAGTTATCTACATAATTGCAAAGGCTAAGGTAAAGCCAAAAAAATCAAACACAAACAAGCTCTAAGACACACGTGCATTACTCACCTCGTACTGACAGTCAGAGGAAGAGTAAATGTTTAGCACTGGAACCCTGCTGTCATTTTCAGGCTGTGCAATATGCAGTTTTGCTGAGATCTCAGTAAGAGATGGAACTCTGAAATAGCAACTTAACTGGTAACTCTTTTACTCAAAACCAAAAAAGCCAAATGCATGACATTCTTCAACTGGTACTGAAAAAAGATTTTAAAGCAAATTTAGCTTTAGTGACTGCCTCACAGAACCTGTGAGTAAGGAAAATAGGTAGGACAGGTTCTCAAGAATACCATTCAGGCTCCTACAAACATAAAGTTGTTAGAGTAGAAAATATAGGGGAAAAAAAAAAGTAGGGAGGCATCCTTAAGGCCTTTAAAATAAAGAGAGAAAGACAGCTTTCCAACTATTTGATGTTAAACTGGATTATTCAGCTGTGATTCGTAAGTGGCACATATTTCAAGCCATAACATTTGCTCTGATGTCAGACTATGCGGCTGCAGCACAGGGCTATGGGAGAGTATCAGTACCCAGATCAACCTCCCTGCCCTACTCGTGAGGTAGGTCCCCACACACCCTTCCCTCCTCACCCTCACTTGGTCCTCTGAAGTCCAGGGTTTGTATCAGGTAGTTAACAGCAAGTCAAAAAATTGGCATGTGGTTTGTACAGTCAGATTGCATATTAAAACCAGGTAGGTAATATATTTCAGTTAATTCCATTATAAACAGATTTTGCATCATAACTTGAAAATCAGTTTTCTATGTTGCTAAGGAGATTTTTGAAGGATTTTTGAAAAAGTGCTACACAGGATAATAAATGTTTAGTTGTCCAAAAACTTACCAAGTATCACTGTTTAATTTTTTGATACATGTTAAGTAAAGAATATAAACTTATTTTATGCAAATGGTATTTCCTCAAGGCAGAATAAACATACACCGATTCTGAAGCCAGAACAAAAACACACTAAATGCATACCTGAAACACTATCTGATATTGAAACTTCAGCTGAAGAAGTTTTTAAAACATGACTGAACAGTAACAAATCATCAGGTGTTAAATAATGATATATAAGCTACTGTTATGTACCAAAAAGGAGCTCAAAGATCATGCTGAAAATTTCAGACCAGATGTGACTTCCATTTTCAGAAAATTAGAAAGGCCTATTAAGAAAACAGTTAGCAGATTTATTAGTAGATAAATTTATTTGGAGGAAAAGTCAAAAGAGCTTCTTTGTCAACTAGGGCAGAAAGAGAAATGATGCAGAAGCCAAACATTTAAGACTGCTGAACATGTCTCCTCAGAAATATTACCACAAAAGGATGTAAACTCTCTTCAAAAAGATATTAAAAAATCAAGTAGAACTATTAAAAATCTTACTTAGCTACAGTTATTGAGTCTTCATGTGACCAGGGTATATGAAGTCTGTAAACACTAGGTTTTCTTTCTGAAAATAAAAATAATTAAATAATTCAAATTTTATCATTAAGAACAATATATGGCAAGTGTCTGCAAAAACTTAATGAAGCAAACAAACCTTAGCCATGTGCCATTTCCTTACAACCCATCCAACAGATCAACAGTGTTACTTTATATACTTCCATCTGTAAAGTTTGGCCTAACTTCACCATAAAAAATGCAAAGTATACAAATGTGGCACACAGACCATTATGCAGAATTTTGCTTTGCAAGTTGCTTTGACATTGACTAAAACTGTTTTTTGTTTTGTTTTGTTTTTTTAAGTCCTTTAGCTTCCAATCTAGCTGAGTTCATGTAGCTCATCATTCAACAACATGCAACGTTGACTCTCATATTTAGCACAAAAAAAAACCCCTCCTAGTCAATGATCTATTCCTGAGAAACACTTTCAACATAGCAACAATCTTGCCAAAAGTGCCAGTTTTCAGGTCAGTCTGCTTCTCAGCAAGGGAACTATTTCTTTGTTTGCTTTGAACTCTGCGCCCCCCCCCCAAAACAAACAAAAAAAAAAAAAGTGAAAAATACAGAGACAAACATACGGAAAATTTTCAAGATTCCATTTTTGAAATAAATATATACTTTTAGAGAACACATATTTACCTTTGGGTAATTGGCAATGGCTCTCTATATAGATTTTGAAAGCTTGATATATCTAAAACAAAACAAATATATAAATGCATGTGTTTGCTTATATTGTCCAAATAGTGGTTATATTAACTTAAAACATGTAGTAACAGCCTTACTTGGTCAAAATCCTG
Source organism: Tinamus guttatus (assembly GCF_059628265.1). Lineage (NCBI taxonomy): Eukaryota > Metazoa > Chordata > Aves > Tinamiformes > Tinamidae > Tinamus > Tinamus guttatus. The sequence goes on along the minus strand of NW_028289126.1, from coordinate 1,358,914 downwards.
GAGCTGTACATTGTAAAGTAAGCCTGTTGAATTTAGCACAATTTTCCTTGAAAAAAGCCCTGCAAAGAACATGTTGTTATCATATGCTAGATTAAATGATTTGAGAACTTGCTACATGTGAAGGTGATTTTTTTTTTCCCCAATAGAGATTTATATGCTTCTATTTCAGTTAGACAAAAAAAAAATCTTTCCCCTGTCCCCATTAAGTGGGACATATTAAATTTAGTAAAATAAACCCCCCAGTTTTTGGAATTTTGGGGAAAATTTATTACTCAAAATGTTTGTACTAGTAGCTTACCAAAATACTAGTACTAGTAGCTAGCACTAGTAGCTTGCTTACCAAAAGAAAGGAGATATGTTACAGGAAGCTGCACTGTTCTGGAATCCTCTTGGAAGAATTCACAGTCCAAAGTAAACTGCAATTCAGAAGTAATGAACACACACATCAGCTGAGCACGGCCTTCGCTCTTACCCAGCTCTCTGCACTGCCTCTGGCAGCGGACAACGTGCAAATACCAAAAAATCTCCTCTCCACACTCCACTAGTAGGGAAGGTTGGTAGGCGGTTATTGTACACAGTAGTGCGTAAACATAACTTCCAGGTTATGTTGGCTTTCTCCCAAAACATTTTAAAAGTTTCTGAGATTTAACACTGAAATGCAACTCAGCAGATAAAGTTGCACAAACGATCTATCTTCTTTTTCACAATTACCCAGAACACTCTATTAATTCAACTGCGAGGCATCTTTGGCACAACCTCCTGAAGGTACTCGCGTAAAAGAAAATTAAGATCAATGCAACTGCAGTGAGCAAATTCCTGGATCGTGGATTATCATACCACAGATGCAGAAACGCTGGATTTGCCTTGCAGAAAGGCCTGGTAGATGACCCAAGACATTTTTCACGTTTGGTGCTCTGCCAGCTCCTCTGGCAGCACGAGCCCTGCTTGGCTTCAGCCTCCCGCGTTACGTGCAGCGCCAGGCCTCGCGGAGCCGCCTGCAGCACGCGCTCCACGACGCGCACTGGGTGTCTCCAGACACCTACACTATTCTCTGCTATGCTGGACAAGAGAACCGACTGTTCAAAACGCTGAATATTCAGAACACAATCATAATGTTACCAAATCAAGGAGTAAAAGCCCCCCAAAAAATCCCTCTGTGAATTGATTTGTGAACTGATGCTCTGTATCTTTAAATATCTTATCTACTTAATGCCCTCTACTTGTAATTTTATCAACTGAAGGTGTTTCTGAGCTGGAGGAAAATAAAATTACCCTCAAACCGTACTGCAGAGTAGGGCTATAGTTCGTCAAAGTAATTTAGCATATACTTAATATATTTCCTTTTCCTTCCAACAGAGCATCTGAAAGTTAGGAATAATACTTTGAGCAAGCATTTATTTATTTATTTATTACCTTCTTGCCAACTGTGGGTTGTACATAAATGACAATATGGGATAAAGAAGGATAATCCTCAAGTTTCAGTATTACAACCTATCAAAAAAAAAAATTACTGAATATATCACTTAATTCTCCCCTTGTCCACTTCCCAGATCACCTCCCATGCCAACTGCACATTTCAAAGCTGTGCTTAGAATTGATCCTTTCTGCACTATCCGTAGCTCCCCCATCGAACACCCCACCAGCTACAAGGTAAATAAAGTACATACCTTGATAGTTGGAAGTAACTCAGCCCTCCAGGATAAATCAGTGGCTTCCAGGCTGCAAAGACACAAGTGTTTTAAAGGATAAATATATTAATTTTGCAGGCACTGAATTACGATAGCGGATTAACATACCAGCTTTCTTCTAGCTCCACACTGATGCACGTGATTACAAATTACGGACAAGTTCCTACTACACTCTGCTAGCGTAATAACTTATCAAACTCTAATCATTGCATATACTGCTTTTCAAATACTGCATCTAAACATTACAGGTACATTTCAGATGTTTTTGAGAGAAAAAAAAAATAGGCAAAGCTGTAACTTTTCCAGTTATAACATGACACACAGCAACTATTAGCCACTGACATATAGTGAAAATTGTTAATAAGCCAAGACAGCACAGACATTAAATTAACACACAGTTTTATTAGCATCTTAAAAAAAAGAAAAAGAAAAAAAAGCCACAAAAGTATCCATTCTTCCTACATGAACATCCATAACATATCACTTGAATCAATTTTTACCAGCTGTTGCATATATTGCAGCACTTCTATAATTGTGTGCACTTCAATTAAGTTAATACACTGAACAGGAGATTCCTTCAGTCATTCTGATGAATGATTTTTAGAATATCAGGATACTTTCGTGTTTCTAAATAGTGTTACCTGATCGCACAACAAAGTCCACAGCAAAACCACTGCTATTAGATCAGGTGTTATGTAGCAGTTCTGAACTAGGCTAACCTGGACTGGGCGCTGCTCAGAGGGTATACAAAAAGAGTAACAGGCACCTTTCCCTTGGGCAGAGCCAAAGTGACTGTGACACGTGGCTGTCTCAGCACAGATAAACCTGCACTAGCTCAGTTCCATGTGGAAGCTTTCCTTGGTCTAAAATGTAGATTGAATTTTCTTTGAGAAGAGTTCAAAAAGGTAAAGCTAAGCCAGCGTGAAAAATAGATTTTAATGACCAGATTGAAGTTATCACAGTATCATCCTCATTTCTAATTATTTTCCTATGGCAATAGTTTTGGAAATTAAAAAAAAAAAAAAAAAAAGAGCAACAGAGCAAGATTCAATGCACTCTTCTGAAGGTTTTGAATGACACCTGCTGTCTTCTGTCACAGGATTCTGAAGAGATTTTGAGGAAGCCTGTTCTTTCCCATTTTCTTTGTGACAAAGAAAACTCACAAGTTATTCAAAGCAATAATTTTACTCTTCTTGCCAATCTCCTCCTTCACAAGCTGGTATACTTTGCATGGTTCGACACCCAAATACAGCCTTATAAGATCTAACTGAGTATGAACAGAAAGCAGTTATACTCACCACATAGATGAATTGCTGCTTACACAGCCATAAATCCAGCTATTTGTGTCCTGGAAAATCATTGCCATAAAAAGTACATTACTGATATGTGAGTGTGTGTGCATGTATGTGTGTGTGTGTATATATATAAATTAGTCCAGGCAATTGCTTTAGAATTCTCTGACAGCAAAAATTTCTGCACCTAACTTACTTAACAAGGGGCACAAATGTCCATCCTCACCTTACTCATTTTCTATTTAACATGCCCACAGCAGCTCAACATATTGACCAACCTCTCTTAAGTATCCTAACGACTGAAGTGTAAAAGTGTAGGCCATGATACAGCATAGTCTCTTCTCAGATTTCCCCAAACATCTATAATTAAAGATATCCACCCCTTTTTCCCTTCACTCCACAGCAGTCAGACTCCTTATTAACAGCATGTGACATCCTCCATTAGAAGTCTGTCATCATAATTTTAGAATTAGAATTACAAGGATAAAAAGATAAAACATGACTGAAAGGCATTTCATTTAAGAGAGAATTGTTCTAAATAACTTGTCACCTTTCTAAACATGAATCCCCATTTTCTAAAAAGGAAATAAGATATGGAAAACAAATTTGCATCCTTTCTCTTAAAAACATTTAACCAAGAGACAGGCACCCCAGAGGGCTCTGTACCTCCTCCTCAAACAGTACTCGTCCTTACAATATTACATTGAAGGCAAAAGTTATCCTACACAAAGGCAACTGAGATCACAATAAATGTGTAAGCTCTGAGATGCTGCTACCAGGAAGGACAATTAAGTAAAAGGACAATTAAAAGCGCTGAGAGTATATATGTCTTCTCATTATAGCATGTGTATCTTTTCTTTGGCAGGTAGGGGAAGGAGTGGTAATATCTCTGTCTTTATCAATGACCTGCATGAGGGCACTCAGCAAACTTGCAGACTGCACAAGCTGGGAGGAAAAGATCTGCCTGAAGGTAGCAAGGCTCTGCAGAGGGACCTGCACAGGCTGGATCGATGGGCTGGGACCACCTGTAGAAGGTTCAACAAGGCCAAGGGCCGGGCCCCACACTTGGGTCACAACAACTCCAAGCAGCACTGCAGGCTGGGGCAGAGCGGCTGGAAAGCTGAGGGCAGAAAGGGGCCTGGGGCTGCTGGTGGAGAGCGGCTGAACAGGAGCCAGCAGGGAGCCCAGAGGGCCAAGGGCCTCCTGGCTGGTGTCAGGAACAGCACAGCCAGCAGGAGCAGGGAAGGGATCGGCCCTCTGTGCTCGGCGCTGCTGAGGCCGCCCCTCAAACACTGACTGCATCAGCTTAGGGCCCCTCGGTACAGAAAGGACGTGGAGGTGCTGGAGCGTGTCCAGAGGAGGGCAGCGAAGCCAGTGAAGGGAGAGGAGCACAGAGCTCACAAGGAGCGGCTGAGGGAGCACGAGTTGTTTAGTGTGAGGAGGAGGAGGCTCCGGGGAGACCTTATCATGCTCTACAACTGCCTGAAAAGAGGGTGTGGGGTGGTGGGGTTCGATCTCTTCTCCAGAATAACTACCGATAGGACCAGAGGAAATGGCCTCAAGATGCACCAGGGTAGGTTCATGTCAAGACATTAGGAAGAATTTCTACATGAAAAGGAGTGGTGAAGCATTGGGAGACTGCCCATGGCAGTGGTGGAGTCACCATCCCTGTCAGTTCAAGAACTGTGTAGATGAGGCACCTAGGGACATGGTTTGGCAGGATGGTGCTGAAGGGTTTATAGTTGGACTCGATGATCTTGAATGTCTTTTCCAAATGTAACGATTCTATGATTCTAGAAACAGAGACAGGAAGGATGAAAAATGAAAGCATCTCAGTGTTCTTGCTACTAATCTACAGGGTTCATAACTGTGAAAAACGTATTTATCCATTTCCAGTAGGCCAAGAAATCACATTCCTTCCTTTAAAAAAAATCCCAAAAAGATTAAAGAAAATCTTGGCTGAAATAGACAGATCTGGAGCTGAAAGTATAAGAAATGCACATCTTCTAAATAGAGCAGACAGCTGAGAAGCTGCTGCCTCCTGTTGGCTTCCCATCTATACCAGGGACTATCTGAAGATCTGAGCAGCTCCATGGACTTGCTCGAGTCCTGTAGGTTTGCTTTTCCACAACAAGGAAGGGCTCCTCAACAGCCTGAATTAAAACTACAGCTGAATCCTGGCAATACTAAAAATAACTTCTCCATTCAAAACCATCAGTACAACTACACTAAATTAAAGGAGGAAGGAACTGACAGTATCCAGGGCTAACCATAAGAGAGCCAAAAATAAGACATTTGAGAGTCAAGTGGCATTGAAGATTTCAGATCTTGAACACTAAAACTAACATGCTCAAACAGAAAGTAGACCCAGCAATTTATTAGGCTATGAATGTAAATGGATGTCAGTAATTTAAACTATTATTCATTAAATTGTCCTAAGACTGCAGAGATTCTAAATTAAAATAATACAGCTTTGTAAATAAACAATTTTAAAAAGTATTTTCTCACCAACATACTATTTTGACAGTATATATGACTGTAGGATTTTCTGCGACTTGCAAGAGGGAATGTGAAGTATTTTCCATCAGAATCCTTAAAAGAGGAAAGAGAGTCCATTAGTAAAGAAAATAAACACCAAAATGCATTTAGGAAAAAAAAATACTACTTACATTGTATGCTGAATAGGTCCATTTTGAAGCTTTAACATTAATCCACATGAAAGCTCCTAAAAATAAATATGTTTTTACATGCCACACTGCAGAAACTACTTTTATTTCCAAAAGCTTGTCTTTTTCTTTTCTTTGAAAAGACCCTAAACTTTTCCAGCCTTAATCACCACCAAAACAAAATAATCAAATAAAAAAACAACCACAAACACACCCTCCATTGATCCTGAAACAAAGGCTTCAAGGAAACAAAACAAATAAGAACGAGAATAATACTAGTGTGATTATAGGGTAAAGGGGCCCTTTAAAGCTATGGACACATTAGAAACATCCTCAGTCTTGGCTCCTGTCCCCCTTTAAAGAAATCTGCATAGAAGCAAGTCAAAGATGAGCTGAATACCAGGAGTTTAAAAGATATATCTGAAGGGAAAGAACACAACAGAGTAATGAACAGAGGTACAAACAATGTAAATTCTCTCACAAAAAGGTTAATACTTTTCTTCAATGCCACCAAGTAAAAAGTTCATCACAATAAATTCTGCTAAGTGTCAAGAAGGTGACCGAAACAGGAAGACACAAATACGACTTACAATTTAAATATATTATTCTCACCTATATCCTTGTACCCCAAACGCTGACCATTTTGGTGGTCCTCTACTGGACTCATTCCAGTAGCTAATGCCTTTTTATATTGGGGCACAAAAATAGGAGAACAAAGTCCAAGCTTTCTTAGTACCTCTGTAATATTTTAACATCAGGAAAAAATTTCAAAATAAAACTTTTTTCTTCAGCTTAGTCTACTTCAGCAAAATTAAGACCACCAGTTCTGCCCTACAAAATTGTTTAGTTTCCAAGACTTCATGCAGTCAAAATTGCTCATCTTTATTTTAACGGTTACAAGGAAACCATTAATGTGGAGTCCATTTTATCCTGTTACGTCAGGACAGGCAGTCACTGAGGAAACATTTCTACATAATCAGGATTTCCACAAGTAGCAAAAAAACAGGCATAGTGGCTCTGCAACACCCATAAAAGCCCTCTAGTAAGCACAGGATATAGACATATTTTAGGCAGTATTGCTAACAGGCAGCTATTCTCAGACTCTGAGATTGCTTACTGGACATCTTGCTGTAACTATGACTCCTGCTTGCCTTGTGGAATCTAAGGTACATTAAAATATCATGCGCATTTTCACTCCTACTCCTTAGATCCCATTTAATGTTGGAATACCATAAAAAGTTGTTATTTCGTGTCTATAACCCAAATATCATCCTGGAAGTGCCTAAAGAATCACAGAATGTATTTCTGAAGTTTGTGAGTGAGAAGATTAACTATCGAGCAAGGAGCATCACTGAATCCTGTTCAAAAGGAAACCGCTGCGCACCTGTGAGTTCTGTGAAAGTTTCAGGATTTTCCTCAAATATTTTTGCAGGATGTCTCACAAAGTGGTGATTCAATACTGACATTCTCTTCTTTGGATTCTCAGTTATCTAAAAAAGATATCAGATTGAGTTTTAAAAAAACAAAAAAATCTGAATTTCTCTAGATTACAGCTAGTATCAGATCACAGTCAACAACACAGTTTTGTGGCAGAGTGGAAGAAGGAATTATCAGACTTGACACATTGCTTCTCTTTGAAATTCAACAATAACAAATCCAGTGCCATCAATGATCAATCATTGCAGTAGGGAGGGAAACTTTACAAGTATGTTACAACATCCAAGTAGTTCCAAGATCTACATGTTATTGTTGTTTTTTGAATTTTTAAAAATCAGATTCTCATTTTTGAGACTCTTTTTTATTCCTTCGCCTTTTTAACATTGTGGCCATTACAAATGATTTCTGAAGAGTTTTCTCTCTCCAGCACATTTCCAGACACCTTTGGAGACACCAATAGCCCCTTTTCTTTGTCTCTAGAATTCACAAATTAATGTGAAACCAGCAAAGTCTGCCCAAACAGACTTAAAAAGAAAACCTGGAATCCTTCCTCTTCTATGTGTGGGGCTGTATTCTTTCATATTTCCAACCTCTAAACCTTAATCGCAATTCTCCTTGTTTACTGCTGCATAAGGTACCAGAAAGAGAAGAGAGAGGAGAAAATACCATTTTCAAAAGGTAAAATGCTGGATATTATTCAACAAAGAAATAGCTGATGGGAACAGAAGGGAAACTAATGAGTTTTCTTTCTTTCTTTTTTTTTTTAAATGCTACTATTCTACTTCAGTCTATTTTATTGAATGCTATTTACAAAAGAATACAGGTATATTCTGGCCATCACTACAACACCATATGTGGAATATAATCACAAAACTATATCCAAGTTAAAGTTTAACACTTCTTCACCCTCTGTAAAATGGTCATAGATAGTGACTTAAACTCAGGAAGAGATTACATTCAAAAGCTACGCAGGTGACAATGTACTGCTTTATTGCAGTGCAAGGTCAGTTAAGCCTGTTTCATCATGGAATAAATCGCCGTCCTCACCCCAGCCATAAAGCATTAAGTTGTCAACATTAAATACTGGGTCAACTCTTAATTATTTCTAACACATTGTTCAAATAACCCAAAGGATTTTTCAGTGATTGGTACCAAAAAGGCAACAATTTTCTCAGCATAACTCAGAATAATCAAAAGGAAGTTCGGCATAATAAAGTGATATATGCCCTGAATAATTAAGTACTAACTAAACATTCTGGGATGGAAACAGAAACTGTGACAGCTATCATACATATACAAACCTGCCTTGTGTTTTCATCTATGAGGTCAAAAAAAGCTCTGACTGTAGCCAGGATCAGTTCTTTGCACCTAAAAAAAAAAAAAAAAGTTGCAACTTCCTTGAAACGTCATTGGATTTCCTTGGCAAAAAAACAGCAAGAAAAATAAGGTGGGAGTTGGGGGAAAAGGAGAGAGAATGGCCAAGAGACATCAGTATTTTACTGAAGTAAATTTATAGTGCTAGGTACTACCAGCAGAGGAGAGAGAGATGTCAGCCCCTTGCCTTTCAGGGCATTAGCTTACCACACTATGGAGAGGTGGTCTGTTGAGGCCCAAGCTCGAGGCACTGCTGAGCTCTGTTTTGGGAAGGAAGAATGTCAGATTTTGTTACTATTCAATATTTTAAATTTATAAAAATGTCTCCCCTCCCTCCTGATATAAACATACGTGGGTAGCTACTGACAAGAAGAGAGTTTATCTTATAAGTCTCAGGGAAGCAGATACACTAAAATAACTTTTTTCAGCCAAAAATCTTAATCACTTTAGTAAAGACTGGGATTTTGCAGAGACTAATGTTGAAAGGGCAAAAAACAGTATAGTCGGAACTTACTAAGAAAGTTCTTTAAACATTGCTTGAATGACTAATTTCACTATTTAAATAAGTGATCCCAGCACAACAGAATAGAAGGGTGTGGATGAAAGCTGCTGCTGCGAAGGGCATCCTCCGCAGAAAGGAATATTAGAATACCACGAGAAAGAAGTGGATACGCTGCAGCATTCATTTGCAAAGTGCATATATTGCATTTAGACTACAGGAAACAACAAGAAGAGAAACAAGCTATTTCAGATGGGGAGTTGATAAAGACAGAATTAATGCAAGAATTGTCTTGTGTAGTAAATGGAGGTAGGAAATTACAGTTTTTCTATCACATCTGGAATACATCAAGTATTTATGGTTTTATAACCATCTATTTGGTTATCTCCACAGGTAATATTTTCATGCTTAATTATACTATGGTTAGATAGAGGCTAGAACAGACACTAATACATGTGCTAAATCCATAGCTATCTAACATAACTCCATGCAAAATGAAAAAAGATTTTATTTTTTTCTTTTTACCACAACTGATAAGGCACTGTCATGTTGACTCAGTCTTGGTAGAAAAGTCAATCCTGAACGAACTTGATAATCTCTGAATCCTCCAGCCACAGAAAGGGTAGTTAAATTTCTTAAATCTTGGGCCTTCAGAATCCAATGACTGTTCACAGCTGTATAAAAATCTATAAAATATATTAAAAAAGAAAAATCAATAGCTATTTCCCCACAAATATATTTTATATATATGAAAAAGCCACAGAAATATTAATTCATGCCATCCTGGAGGCATTCAAATCCCATTACCACTTTGATTCATATTAGGAAGCAAAATGATGCAGGATACCATCTATCTATACGACTAAAACTCTGTGTTCAGCACTCTCTGCTTGGCAGTGCCAGGCACATCTTCCACAGCAACATGCACTCCTGAACCTGCAAGCTACCTAAGCTTTCAGCCCCATCAGATTTCAAGCCCCTAACAGTGTCACATAAAATAGACAGTGTAGTTCTAGTATTGTCATGTTTCTCCAACCTCACCAACAAAGAGATGGATGCAAGTGACAGAGCTAGAGCATGTTTGTGCATACGGAGACCGCTGTGCGCTCTTTGCCAGACTCTCACCAGTTAATATGGAGAGGATCAAGCACGAGACACAAAGTGATCAGGCAAGCTGCACCACTTACCCGTAAGGTATTTGTCCAAAGGCATTACAGGTGCTACATGAGGTGTGGCTTGCGTAACGAGGAGGTTTATAAGTTCAGGCCTAAAATTCTTCAGAGTAAGCAACGCTCTTGCAACGAGCCCACCCATGGAATGACCTATTATTGCAACACTGCTTGGTGCAAACTCCCGATCCTTAAGCAGAGAACAAAGAGTAACAGGACAACATATCAAAAACGGACCTAGGATTGAACCACATCTCATCTGGTTAACAGCTTTTTTCTCCCCTCTAAAATCCACTTGGCCTGCTCAAGGATAGCACATTCAGCTGCTACCACAAAAACTTGAAACTCGCAGCTCAAAGGGAAAGATGACATAGCCCACAAAATAACCAGAAACTTCACCTGACTACATTTAATGAGATTCCTCTGGACATGGGCCAGCAAAGAACTGTGCTGAACACTAGATGGAAGTTGATGTTATATTAAATATTTCAATAAGCTAGAGAAAGTTTAAATCTCTAATACAAAAAAGCATACAATGTGCATGTATTTATTTATAAACACAATATGGAACCTACCCGAGATTCAGGGATTGTCACGAGAGTTAAAAATCTGATAAAAACCAGCACTTCTCCCTTGTGCTGCTGCCACACATATTATAAACAGTTTCCCTCCCTTATCAATCATCCCTTCAGTTTTCCATCAGAAAAGGCAGCTCAGATAAACGCAAAACATGTGATTCAGTGCGAGTATCTCACTACTTACCCGATACAACTTGAGAATTACTTTTATGCACTCGTGCACAAATTTGGTCTGTCTTTGTAGACTGCCACCATACAACGCAACCAACTCTTCATTGAAGTTGACGCTGAAGAAATTAAAATGGTACTTGAAGTCAACATCTTCCGCTTTTCTAAGTGCAATAGAGCCAAGAGAACGTACTAAGGAAAGAAATCACATAATTAAGGAGTGGTTAAACTGTTCTGACACCTTCATCAGTAGACAAATACATAAATATATACCCTATTAAGCAACATATGTTATCCATTGTTCCCTCATAAATCCATTGTAAATCTGTTGTTCTCTCAAGAATCACATATAAGAGTATAAAAATATTGAACTTTCAATAATTCATTCTAATTTGCCAAGTGGGGAGGGGAATATATATATCTATATATATAGATAGATATGTATATAGATATATCTATATCAAAGAGATTTCCAGCTTTCCAAAGTTGCAAAGTCTCAGACCAGAAAAAACACCATAGCCCAGCTGCTCACCCCCTTCCAAACAAAAATGAGGCCTTGCACCTCTTTGTCATTGACCATGGACCAGTAAGGGCATCTTTCCCCTTATATGGCCAAACCTCTTGACTCCTGTCCATGTTACTTCAAAGACAAAGCTTCCTAACATCCATTAATAAGTATTAGAGCTGTTTGTAACGTAACCGTAATCTAGCTAAACGCTTACCTTGTTTATAGCTCCCAGCATTTCCAGGAAGAAAGAGAACTGGAATTCCTGTCAATATCAGATTTTTATTGGCTTCGGCATAATTTCCTTCTCCATAGAGATAGAGTTCATATGCTGGGTAATGCCTAGCTGTCTTTTTGGGTAATTTTATTTTCTGTTGTGAAATTTAAAAATGCAGCACAGAATCAAAATAATATCCTCTATCACATAAAAACACACTTTCAGACTTAAAATACAAATAGGCAACTACAAGGAAGACAGGAAAGCTTATCCTTAGTAAAAGACTGAATTAAAAGGTAATAAAAGCAGTTTTAAATATCAACGCTTTCCTTAAAAACTATTAAGCATGGAAACATGACATAAGAGTTCTCCTAGCAGACATGAATACTATATAGCATCAAAAACAGTATAGCACATTTTAGTACTGAACATTTCTGGCTTATTTAGCTAATATTCTACTCTTTACAACACTGTTTGAAATTTAATTGCAACTTCGGTCAATTTGGGAATTGGATATTCTGAGCAAGTAGAGGCAACTGCTCCCTTGAGGTACAAGTGCCTGGAAAACTAAGTCGTATTTCTTTCTGAGAGACTAAACAAGCTTTAGGAAACCAAGTGCATTGTTTGCATTGTTGCCAATGAGAATATACACTGGCCATCTAGTCATTTAAATTATTCTGGTTATGTTTTACATACTGTTTTAAGTCTACACGGAATGCGAAGCTGCAATAGATTTTGCTTAAAAAATAATAAAGTATCAAATATTTGATATTTGATTACTATGCATGAGTGGCAACAGCTACTTACTTGAAACAGGTATTGACCTGATAAAGTTTTGAAGCGAGCTGAAAATGGTTTACAATTATGTACCTCACAGTTGCACATAGTTTAACCAGACTTAGCATGACCGTAGGGAGAAAAAAGTAGTGTCAAAAACTGGAGGCTTCTCTAAGGACATGAGAATTTCCAAGCAGAAACTGGGACATTCGAGCGACTCTAATTATACCTAATACAGGTGAGTGACTTTGGAATCCTTTCCAATATCATGTAACTCATAAAAGGGATATGGTATTTTATTTGATGGAGAAGCTAAATATCTAGAATGTAATTATTTAAGTGACTGTCAGATGATACTGTGGGATAACAATTAGTATGCTAGAGTAAATTACATATGCAGTGCAAATCCTCTTAAATTACATTCAGTACAAGTTCTACTAGATGATTTTTCACAAAAATATAATTACAAACTGGAATGGAAATTTACACAATGGCAGCAGCCACCTAAGTATTTTTCCCACAATCAGATCTCTGTGCTAGTGACAAACGGCCTAGTTCTGTAAGAACTCCAGATTCAATCTAAAAAGGTATTTCCCTGGCCATGGTTCTTTGGCTTAGTCATATTTCTTTTTATGTTTGGTCATATTTCCTTGATTACAACAAAAAATAACCTAATATTTAATAATTTAACCTAACCTAATAATCACGTAATTTATGCATGGAATTATGAATGAATGCCCCAAAAGAAAATAACAAAGCCCATTTGAACCCCAAGTGAAATGATGATTAAAGCTTAAACCTGTATGTCAGGACTCTGAACCCTATGACACTGCTCTGGATGAAATAAGAAATAACCCCCCCCAAAAAAATGGGGGGGTGTTGGATTTTGGGGTTTTTTGAGGGGGTGGGTTACAGATTTTTAGAGTTTCAGTGAGCATATAAGGAGCAAATGAGCACATAAAGCATTTGACTCCGTATGCTTTCGTGACAAAAAGATTAAAAAGCACACATTTTAATATGTACATTTTTTACTTTTTATTTTACAAAACAAAGTCAAAACTAAACCACATCTTGCATCAGACTTTCTCTAAAGAGTGTCTTTTCTAGCTAGAAACATGTCTATTCAGATGATTTTCTCTCGTTCTTAACTATAAAGCAGGTGATTTTGGTCCAACTTTCCCCCCACACTCCTCCCGTTTTTCCTCCCCTCGGTAACGTTTATCATCGTATTTCATGATATTGTTCTTCAAGTTGAGCTCCTGAGACTTGGCTTGTATAATTTATTATAATGAACTACGGGAAGTTTTCCCAGCACTGAGATTTTGGCTTCAGCTTTCCCCTTACTTCCTAAGGGGATCAGGCTCGCGGGAAGAGGCTCTCCCTGCTCACTTCTGCACCCCGTTACCCAACACCGCTAACCTGGGCAAGGCTGCTTCAAGGCAGGCGCGGTAACTCCACAGCTTCCGTAAGGAACGAAACGGAAAACTGAGGAGGAAGCGATTGGAGGCGATACCATTACTTATTAGCTCTGCTGGGAGCCCGCCGCGCCGTCAGACACCAGGAAATTCAGCCTATGCTCCGCCGCCTACCGGGGGTGGTTTTAACCGACAGAAAACGCGGCCCGAGGAAGGGGCATCGAGAACAACTTGTTCGCAGCCGCCCGCCCTGGCGCCCCCGGCCGCGGCGGCGCCTCCCGCAGCAGCGGCCCGCGGAGCAGCCGCGGCCCCCGGCCGCCCCGCGCGGGACCCCGGCGAGGGGCTCCGCGCCGCGTCCGGACGCCGCCAAGGGCTGCCGCACTCACCAGGTACTCGGGGTACTCGTACATGTAGGTCATGCCGCAGCGGTTCTCCTCGTAGCGGAGCAGCACGTCGCGCGCCCCCAGCAGCGCCAGCGCCGCCAGCGCCCCGCACCACAGCGCGGCCGGCAGCCCGCGGCCCGCCCGCCCCATGGCGCCGGCCGCGCCGAGCTGCGCAGCGCGGCCCGCGGCGGCTCCGCGCGCGGAGGCGGGCGGGGAGCGGGGCGGGGAGCGGGGCGGGGAGCGGCGCGCGGGGCGGGCCCCGGCGCGGCGCCGTGACGAGAGGCCACGGGGCCGTCCCTGCCGCGGCGCGCGGGCGCGGCCGCCATGTTGGGCTGCTGCCGCGGGCCCCGTTCTGTCACTCACAACAGCGCGAAACCCCTAAAACACTTTTCCTTTCCTTTCCTTTCTTTCTTTTTTTTTTTCTCTTTTCAATTAAGCACTTTTAGGAATTTGCTGGATTTCGTGCGCTCTGCGGCAGCACGGAGCACCCCGGGGTGGAGGGGCAACTGCTCGCTGAAAATTAACAGGAAAGTAGTTAATATTTTTTGGGGGGGAAAAAAAGAACATAAAAAAGAAGATAAAGCACAAAGTAAGAAATACATTAAAAGTATTTACATCTTTCTGCGTTGTGATAGTTAACCATTTCCCTCTTTCTTTAAAATAAAACTCACGTTTTCCAACAGGATTTGTACCATTTTTATTTGTAAAAATAACCATCTGAATGCATTGCAATAGTAGTTTACAGTTAGGGTTCTTCATTACATTAGTACAGCATTCAGTAGTTGGAAAAGAAAAAGTTAATGAACTGTGCTTGAGAAGATGCAGGTTGGATTCCAAGTCGCTAGTCGCTGGAATAAGTCTTTTTCCTCATTTTGTACATTAACATTTAGTGAAGTCTTCTAACTTCAATTTACAAAAGCAAACAATACCGACAAAACCCCATCAAAACCATCAAACAATATTTTATATTGTTTGTTACAAATATGTTATGCAAAATATAACACTGGCACCAGATTCGTATCACCATTGTTTGTAAAGATATATTGCACATGCTAAAGCATAAAATAAAAGACAAAACCTACAAAACATGAGATATTGGCCTTAATATATAGATCACTGCATAAGAAACGCATAAAATTACACTTTATACACACACTCAGATTGTCACTATTTTAAAACGCTCCCTCCTATAACACTGATCTAAGGTTTACTTTTTGTGTATAAGAAAGCATTTTCAGCACTGCAAAATTATACATTACTCCTATAGAAATTTAGCCTATTAATTTTCATTTCAATGCAGGTAGAACATATGAAAAGAAGAAACACTTTTTTACATTCAGAGAAGGTTTGAAATGAAAATTTACTGGTAATATATTGCTTTTATAACACTCAAATGAAAAAAAAGACAAGTTTCACAAACCAGTTTCAGAATACACAAATATAAAAAGGCACTCTAATATTTCTTACATGACTAGGAATAAAAATCACAAAATTTTAAAAATTATCTTCAAGATACACAGCCAAGTTTCTCAACAGTACAATGGATAAACAATTCATTTTATGTGTTTGTTCTAATTTAAACATCTGGCAGCTCTTTACTGCGTAAAAGTACCAAACACATCGTGGTGCCCTTTTAGTAGCGATGAACAGAAATCCCCTGAGCTATTTCACAGCAATTTCAGGCAGTCCAGAGGTTGCAGCTCAGTGTCTGTGAGAGAGATCCGGGACCCAGCCCTGCTATGGATTCCACCTGCAACTGTGGTTAAAATTCAAGAGTAAACTGCACTGCTAATGGAGCGGGGGGCAGGCTGGACACCCCTGTTTGGAGCGGGTACGGAAGCAGCCCGTGGACTGTAAATGGTTCCCCTGTAAATCCATCCACAGGGATGCAAAGTGTAAATCCAGGGTTAAGTGCAACAATTAGGTATGAGTAACTCCACCCTCATAAAAAGTCCACAGAAAGGCAAAATGAGTACTGGCAAGCGTAAAATTATTCCCGTGCTGAAATTCCAAAGTGCTGCCCTAAGTTACAAGTGTATTTCCACACGTGATAAACTACACGACAGATTTGTGTGCTACCATACCAGGAAAGGGATCCTGGTAACGCGTGAGCCCTGCTCTGGGATCGGCCCATGCCCAGCACTCCCAAGGCTCCGACTCGTGAGTTTTCCTCCTAAACCGCCCATACTCAAGGCATGGCTTTCCCAGCTAGCCTTTAGGGCACTAAACGAATCAAATGATATTCTTCTGTGGTTTCTGGAATATTGCATCCTTCAGTCCCTGTTAGTTTATAGAAAAATGTCAGCAATAGCAGAAGTTCCGGTGGGTTCCTATGAGGATCACAGTAATTCAGGAATCCCCTGTGCTTCTGTCATGTTACACACCTCGAGAAGAGGCAGCAGCTGTACTGCACAATTACCAGAGTTACTTGGTACTGCAAAAATGCAGAAATATTTTCAGTGTCTCTGTATGGTAGCAAGTAAAAAAAATTTTTTTTAATGGCTATTTGAAATAATACATCCTCCCCTTGGTAAATATGACTGTTTTTCTCCTAATGAAGCAATTTCATGTAGGATAGTGCAGCTTTCTATATAGGAGGGTGGACGTCTAACTAACTGCACAGCAGTGCGCCAGCATCTGTAGTTAAAATAAGATTAAAACACTGATCCTGCTGCTAGACCGATGACAGCCACTTTGCATATACTCGTTTGACATGCCACCATTCTACACAGAAACCACAAATGCAAAACTTGGGATTTCTCTTCACATCTAAACAGACACCACTGAAAACATCACTCTTCAAAACCTCGTTTTTTCAGTGCTTTAAGAAAGGTGGTTATTGCTATTCTGCAATTCTAGAAAAGCAAAATACTTTGAGAAAAGTCAATCATAAAAATGTTATTCTGAGAATAAAACCAGGGTCTGGATGCTTTGTCATTCTACTGCAGAAAATGTAGGGCTGAGGGGAAAAAAGATGCTCACCTGTAGACACGTTATATCCCTTGTGATGCTTGTGATTCAAACGTCAGAATTTTGCTGATGTTTGAGGAAACAATGCTTAATTTTAACATGGCAAAATAAACTTTAACATATAATTAAATATTTGTTGTAATTAAAGAACTGGAATCTGCCAACAGACTTTTTAAGCAAGTCAGTGGAACAAAACCTGCAACTACACTGAAAGTCCTCCCTGTTCCCTTACCCTGGCAAAAAGCGTGTCCTGCCGCTGCTGCTCAGACCCGGCAGAGACGCGGCCCGCGGGCAGGCGGCGCGGGGGTGGCTGCGAGTTCAGCCCTCGCTCCACGCGCCATCACCGCGGTGCCCTTTCTCCGCGGCGCTCTCCCGGGCGCCTCGCGAGGTGCTGCGTCGCTCCCACGTTCTCAATCCATCGGGAGCCCCGTTCTGGGCTCAGCTCTTCACCCAACCTGGCGACTCCGTCTCTGCATCGCAGGCAGCAGAGGCCCAGCGGCCTCCCCGTTCCACTCAGGCCCCCGGCCTTGCCTAGATTCACATTTCATTTTGCGTGATGCCAAATAGGATGTACAAAAACTAACACGAAGAACAAGCCGTAGTTATTTTTCTTGGGCATTCGTTTTGTTTCAAATAAATATAGACACATTTACATTAAAAGAATATGAACATTTTCTTTAGTCTGGAAGAAAAGCAAGCGTGGTCAACACATCGGCTACAAATGTCAAGCTGTCAACTTGAAACCTGTGTCATAAAATGTAAAATACTCTCACGACTACTTATTATCTCAAAAGTTTATATTGTTATGGTGTAGAAAAACTACTTCATCCTGTCACATTTGAAGAAAGAAAGGAAAGTAGCGAAGTCCTTTCGTTGCTGAAGCATTTTGGTCCTCTTGGTACAGCTGGTTAGTTCACGATAGGTTTTTGTTTGTTTTTCTGAGTTTGTTTTTAAAGTCTCATTCTTCCTTTTGTACATCTGTTGCAGATGAGGGTCGGGGTCCATTCGACCTAGAAACTTTGGCAGAAGGAGCAGACATGTTCACAATGCTGACATTGCTCTAGGAAGCTGGTGACAAAAGGCCTTTTAGTCTGTATCTCCAGGCCCTTGCAGGGTGTGTATATAGCTACGTTTTCTTCTGTTTGGTATTTCAACTTTTGGTGTTTCTACGTTTTCACGGCTTTACCTTTGCTCAGATCTGTTAATCCAAACTCTGGCAAAAATATTTTAAATTTGTATTATTTACAGTAAAAGTTATTTAGGAGTAGAGATATTTTTAAAAGTCCCTTTAAGTTGGCAACTCATCGTAAACATTTCGATATACCTCTGTCTACATCTGATTTTTCTTTCTCTGATACTAGATTCTTGGTTAATGGCTCAGGTGACAGAAACTTCTAATGACCCTAATTCTGTAGTGCAAATAAATCATACACGTTTGTGCTGAATTGAAACAAAGAAAGTAAGGGCCAAGTCATTTTACACAGAGATTCCACTAACATCTGTGGGAAAATATGGTGAGACAAGTGGCATTTGGCCTTCCAAATTTTTTTTTTCTGTGTGCTGCAACTAAGAATTGCAAAAAGTGCCTTCTGTATGTTTAAGTGCTTAATACATGCAGAATGTAAAAGGTTTCTTTTCCTGTAGAAAAGCAATACAGGCAGTTTTAAGATTTACAACTTTACCTTTGGTTTTGTGTAATAAATTTATCTAATTCACATTGCCCCTGGAACTAGGAAACAGACAAACAGAGGAAAGGGTTGATGGTTGAAATCTATGAAAAACTACACTGGAAATATGTGTGTACTAAAGGTACAGCTAAACACGTAAGTACTTTTTACAAACGATTCCCTGTTTACTTGTGCTGTCACAAAGAAAGAGGCATTTTCTCCTTTTCTACGTAAAATAAGAGGTAGAGACTTTCCATAGGGGCACTTAGGGCCTAAAGAAAACATGAAAAAGTTGAAAAGCTGCAGAACAGTAAATGGGAATGCGTTCCAGTGAATTCCTCCAGGCTTGTTATTTAAAGGCTTGATTCTTACCAATACTGCAAATCTTCCAACACCTATTTGGCAAGAATAATAATGAAGAATATAGCAGTGGGATTTAAGTCTTTTAAAAAAAGACCAAAAAAAGTAAAATTAAATAATAATAAAAAGTTTTGAATGGCAAAAAGTCAAAACGTTTCAGAATCAGAATCATTTTCATTGTACCCATCCTCTGTTCCTACGCTATTACTCAAGGGCTTACTGCAGGAGTTAATGCTACCCATAGCGGAGCCATCGCAGAGGTGTGTCCTGCCCGAATTGTCTTTTTTGGAACAAACCAAGTTGAAAGTCGTCACTGAACTGGAGGGAGAAAAAGGCATCATGGTAGCCAGAATGAGAGCCAGGCAGTCAGCCACGTCTTTGTTAGGAGCGCAAGCCAGGGCTGGCGTGTGACCTGGGCACAAACGCAGACAAGGCAACGGTTAGGACCAGCAGCGCGCGCCTCGCACGCGTCCCGGGGCGGCCGCGCGCGTCGCTGCGCTCATGCCGGGCAGCAGAGCAGTGTTACTCAAAATTAGACATGCTGGGGAAAACACGTTGCGTGGAGTATTCAACTGTGACCACAACAAGCACTGTTTTTGTAGAAACAGACAGCAGGACACGCTTCACAGTATGAATAGAAGCACTTGCTAAACGCAGGACTACAGCACAAACCGCGTGCTAAATACAGAACACGGGGTATACAGCAACACGGACAGAAACCGGCTTCGGTTTCTGTGCATATGAATGAGTCCCATTCTGAGAACAATGACTTTCATTAGAACATTAAAGGTATTAGTTTAAAAACATTTTGAAGGAATTAACAAAATTTCAAGGGCTGATCAGCTGAGTATCTGCTCAACTCAGAAAGCAATTTGTTTAGGAATTAAGTTGTAAGAGAAAAGAATTAGACTAGAGCATGTGGTACATGTACAGCAGGTATGATTATATGGGCAGTTAGTTATCCAAAATTTATGTTATGAGGACAATGACTGTACTGGGGAAGGACAGCATACATTTTAAATATGAAGTGAATTAATAAAAATCTCAGTAAAGCAAAGTCCCGGGGAGCTGCCTGAGCGTCTTCCCTGCCGTTTAACTCAGCTCCTTTTCGAGGTGACACATCCCGTGCGCTGACCTGCTCCCTGCTCACGTGGCCAGCTGCAGTGTGGGACCCCGGCCCAACCAATGCTCCTGTATGCTAAAAGCCAGCAAGGTCCTTCAGGAACCTCTCGGTCTCAAAGGCTGCACCAGAGCAGTCCGGGGCACAGCGGCTCCTGCCGTCCTCCTGCCTCGGCTTAGGGGAGCTCCGCAGACAAACTCGAGCTTTGCACCAAACTGCCCGCTGCCCGCAGCAGCACGAACTGCAGGGGCTGCATCCTCTAAAGACACTCTCTTCTCCCATGGAGCTACCAATGTGACTATTCTTTAGATAACATTCTACTTAAATTTCTCAGTGATGAAGAAAAATTGAGATGTGTTTCAAGTTGAAATGTAATCGTCTCTTATTACATATAGATACAGTAATTGGATCAAACGCAGAGTTTTAAAGGTAGAACTTGGCTAGAAGCCAGTCTGGTTCCCTTTTTCTGACCCTCTGACAAGATGTGGGGGCAGATGCTTTCAGCAGCACCCATTTCTGCAGGGATGCTTCGCTGCATGTGCGTAGCAGTAAATACTTACCACTTAGGGCTTTCATGCATAGAGCTCAAATGCCTTGCAATAATTGTAAGCATTATTATTGTTTCTGTGCAGCTATGGGAAGATGGAGGTCCTGAATTGTTTCACTAACAATTGAAGGCAGTATTGCAAGAGACAATAGCTTATTTTAGGAAGGCATTTTGAAAAACTTGAGTTACAGAAGCACAGTATAGACACCTTTAGGGCTTTATAAGGTGTTTAGGGAAAGACTTCACTGAGATCTGGAACAAAATTACCAAATTAACAATTTTTACTCGCATCTTGGATTAGGGCAGACAATTGGAAAACATTAGTTTTGATCTCAGAATGAACTGGGATACAATCAAACATATGTGGATGGTTTTCTTCATACCATTAAACATGCGCTGATTGAATGCATAATCCTTAATTCTTCTGCAAGGCGTCAGAATTATCCGGTGCCACTTGCATGTTTAGGAAATTCAAGTTACCACTGCACTTGAGCATTAAAAAAGACTAACTGTTGACAACACATGCAAAATGAACAATAAAAGGGACCACTGTGATGCTTACAACACATATTTATATAAAATAAAATAAAAAACATGTTGGGTTGTATTTTGTTGCATTATTTTTAAGGTACTCACACAGCTTATTCTCTGTTCTTGAAAGCATATAAGTGTCGACATTATCTAACCAACTTCTAGGTTTACTGCTTGAATCAGTTTGAAAATCACCTGTTAGGTGCTACTGGAGATTGTCAAAGGGCATTATTTTACTTACCATTTTCATCTACTGCTAGGACACATGCCCCTTTGGCTAGCAACTCTTCAACCACCATCTTTAAGCCATTTCGTGCAGCAATATGGAGAGGTCTACAAAAGCCAAATACGGAGAGATCTACAAAACCTCAATTCAATTCAGATTAAAACAGACCTCCCAAAAAGAGGCACACAATTTTTCAAGCATATCCAAGATCAGAAAGAGAATATTTTTCCTTTTTTTAAACCAGTAAAATTATAAAACATATGTGCCTGTCCATGAATGTGTGTTTTCATATAGTCTTCAAATAAATGATCTCATGCTATTTTTCTCCCAGACCATGCATAGGCTTGGCATCCAACGAGTCAGAATAAAGGGAAAAGGCAACATAAATTTGAACATTTCAAGGGCAAGCACTTGCAAAATTCAGAAATCTTCTTTTTAATCTATGAAAAATATCTGAGACATGAATTCAAAATTCAGAATTTTCTGGTTAAACAACAGAACTTTAGAGGCTCAAGCTATACTTACGTCTGCAATGCATTATTTTTTGCATTAATAAGGCTCTGTTCTTGGATCTTGTCAAGTATTAACAAGGCACATTTTTCATGACCCTGTATTAAAAAAGAGTATTCACTTGTTAAGGAATTTGAAACTTAGCCAAAAGAACTGCTACATACGAAAGTGAAATTTAGTAAATCATTTTAAGATGCAGAACATCATTAGTTTATAAGCATGCTTCTTAATTTATAAATGTATGCACTAGGTGAATTGTAAAACCTTAAAACACTACTTACAAACTATCTTTACTAGGATGCTTTAGCATGTTTACAAATTTAGGCACTTACCAATACCTGTCTTTCAACCCTCCACTCATTCTATACAAGTTCATCTTCTCAGCTTTCAGACAAGAAGTGTTCTTGTGAGAGAGCATTCAACTGATTACTCCTTAGAAATAGTTATTGTTGAGAGATGGACTAATCTCAAAATGCAATACTGTATTTCTTGGGCTTTTAAATGATTTTTTTTTTGCATTAGTAAACTAGTACAAAGGCCCGTCACTGTTAAGAACTCCGGAAAAAAAAAAAAACACTTTGGAAATAATACAGACTGGGGCCTCATTTCTGAGACTGTTTCAGCACCGTAAGGTGCAGATGGCCTGCTCAGAGCCCTGAAGGTGAAGAGCTGCCTGCAGGACTTTGAGAAGTGAGGTAGACTCCTGTATCTAATGTGGATAATACAGTCATAGCTGCAATCTGATCTGTGCATAGCAAAAGAAAAGTTGCAGGAGAGGGAATCCCCTGGATTTTTTAATTGCAAAAACAGGAAACAGTAGCAGCAATTGCATTTAACAGGAAGAGAAAGAAGTTACAGGAAGAAGGGGTGGAAAAGTATTCCACCACCAAATCTAACCAATGACACTGCTTATACTATTGAGAGAGCTTAAGAGCAATTTTGGGGTCGCTTTCACAGGAACTGGAGAGTAGGAATAAATATATTTTTCTTCCTTTCTTTCCTTCTTTCTTCTTTTCTTTCTCTTTTCTTTGTCTTTGTCTTCTCTCTTCTCTCTTCTCCTCTCCTCTCCTCTCCTCTCCTCTCCTCTCCTCTCCTCTCCTCTCCTCTCCTCTCCTCTCCTCTCCTCTCCTCTCCTCTCCTCTCCTCTCCTCTCCTCTCCTCTCCTCTCCTCTCCTCTTCTCTTCTCTTCTCTTCTCTTCTCTTCTCTTCTCTTCTCTTCTTTTTTCTTTTCTTTCTTAATCCTACAGAACTAATGTTCAATTTTACAGCGAGCCTATTTGGTAAAATCTGAAAGGGTTTCCATCATTTTTCTTAGTGTTATATTTCAGAAGTCGTAGGAGACAGTATATTTCTCAATTTTCAATGCACTGAGCAAGCACTCAATAAATACAGTCTTCCCTTCCCTGCCACAAGTCTGACAATCATTTCATGGATGAATACTTATTTTTTTAAGGAGCATACACGAACAGAGATAAACTGTGAGGAGGATATGAAGCATACAGAGGTCCTCAACTTACTTTACTGCTAGCCAAGTGCAAAGCGGTATTCAAGTCCTTATCCTTTAATGTCAGGTCAGCGTTGGCAACGTTCACCAAAAAGTCTGAAGTACAGAAACAAAAAATCAGTGAACAAACCCAGTGGGCAGATGAGCATGTATAAACAAAGGAGAAAATTTATTCTTATTTCAATATATTTGTTTATATGCACTAATCAATCTATGTGACATAAGCTTTATGAACATGAAGTGAAAATAATGAATGAGAACAGCTACCCTTGTGCACCTAGTCAGCAATCCAAAACAGAGCCGATACCTCACCGGTATTAAATTACGAAACGTGCTCATCTTCATTTATTTATGAAACTTCAATCTGCAGACCAGCAGCTTATGCCTGGATCACCCTATCCCGGGAACAAACGCGGACCGTGCGTTAAGGTGCTAAGCGGGTATCAAGAATTGGGGAGCAGGCAGACGTAATTTACGGCTCTACCTCAGTTTTCACAAGAAAAGCGAGCGCCGGCGCGGGCCCGGGAAGCGCAGCAGCCTCGGCACGCGGCGGGCAGCGCGGCCAGGCCGTACCCACCTAGAGCGGCGCGGCGCCCGCCCAGCGCGGCCACCATGAGCGGCGTCCTCCCGGCGCGGTCGGCGGCGTCCACGGCGGCGCGGTGCCCCAGCAGCAGCTGCAGGCACTCGGCGTGGTCCCCGAAGGCGGCGGCGTGCAGCGGCGTCCTGCGGGGACAGCAGCACCGCCACCCGCCTGAGCGCGCGCCGCGACCGCCCGTCCCCGCGGCGCCTGCTTTCGAGAAGGCTCCCGGGCACGGGGAGATCCACAAAAACGGCCTGTAGCCACAGGGGTTTTGAGCAAACAAACTGCTGTTCCTTTTAACAGCAAAATCGGGTATTTCATGGCATTCTTCCTACAAGGAAGCTACCATTTAACTTCCTCGCAGCTAAAGCTCCTGCTTTAGTAAAGAGCCAGCATGAGAAGTCTTAGCTCAACCATATCAGATAAGGATTAGTTCCAGATTAAGAGACTAAGAAAAAATTATGAACACTAGACAGAGTTGAGAAGATGAAATGTAGTTTGTTTAAGAAACTATTACCTTCCTTTGTCATCTTTGCAATTAACAATGCTGGCATCTAGGGCTCCAATGAGCAGCGACGCACAGTTTTCATGATCGTTAATTCTGCAAAAGAAAAATATTTTTCAGAAAGGTAACAAGTCCACATCTTTTCTCGCTTTCCCACATTACTGGGAAACTGGTTCCCTGGTCATTTACAATTTACCTTTATTCCTCCACCTTAATGCTTTACTGATCATTCACCACTCTTCATTTACTCTACTACTGCATCTGCTACTAAGAATTTGAATCTCTACAGCCACGCTGATCCTCTAATTCACTGGGCATAAAGTGAAATGAGAATGCGGCAAAACCCTTCGGATTAAAGCCTTAGTGCTTAATACCTTAACACTCTTCACTATAGTCTAAATGCCACATGCACCTGAATCTGGAAAACAGTCACACACACCTAAAAAAGCTTAATTGTAGTTTTTGCAGTATCAAAGCCCACATCTGTTCCAATTCAAATCTTCAATACATTTACTTGATGAAGATACCCAGCCAACACTGCTTGAGTAATTTGGTTATGAGAAATTTGTCTGATTTCATTATGAAAATTAGCTGTATCTGTAACAGTACAGGACATTAATAGACAGTTACAGCCAAGTTGGTTTATCAACAGTCCTTTTGTATTCAACTTGCACGTGTTTTTAAATAGGCCTGAGAGTTTTATGCTCGTTTGAAAGATCTACTATCTACATATAGTAGATATATTTTTCCTAAGTAACCACTGGAAACTCAGATTTCAAACATTAGGTTTCAACCACAATGGATTTTATTTTGAGCACAGTAATAACAGTGCTTTTCAAATGTTCTTATCTCCCTATGTTTTATTATCGATAATTCTAAGTTTTGATACCAAATAAATTACTTGTCTGTTTTTCTAGTGACATTGGACTGTAGAAGGGAAAATAACCCCTATCATTATTTCTGGAATATCATGTTCATTCTTTTAGAAGAACAAAGAGTTCATAATTCAGTCATTTTAATGGTTGGCAGGAGATAGGAAGATTTTATTTGGTTCCACCTAGTTCTTAGGTGTTGGCTTAGGTGTTTTAATGAGCACGTTAGGTCCTACATACTGATGCAGCCTTCCATTCCTCGTAAAATGTATTTGCCAGTGTTACACTGTGTAAAGTTGGGGTGTTGCTCTATTGGAATCCATTCTGTACGAGTATGCACTGCAGAAACTGAACACAGACAGTGGCTGAAATGCATGCATGGAAGCAGGAAACGGTTCCCAACAGCCACCCCTTTTTGTCTTTCACAAGTAATGCCAGAACTCTGCCCGGGGAGTCAGCCTCTGTGGCCCATCAACCCCTTTGTCCAGGAGCTGGGTGACATGCAGCAAACCTTCAGGACAAAGATTTGTGCAGGAGAGAAAGGAACCTTGCAGGGAACTCAGACTAGATAAAGTTTAGCTGAGGAGATCCTGGGCAAAACAGGGCCTGCACAGAACATCACTCCCACATGCCACAATCGTTTCAAAGTCAGTAGTTCATCCAAGAGCTTAAATTTATTAAATTTATGCAAAATACTCTTTATTTTAGCATTTTTTTCAGCAGAAGGATAAACGTGATTTTATCACCAGGTTTAAAATTATTTGTTCAAGCTATTACCTGAAATAAATATAGTTCTTTTCTTATCACACTGCTAACTTTTCCAGACATATGCTAATGCAATGTATGCATTTATTACTGCAAATTTCTACTTACACGGCACAGTGCAATGGAGAGAAGCTATTACCATAGAATTTGCGGAATAATTTTTGTTCCAATAGTACCTCTATGCAGTTTTCATGACCTACAAGAGATTAGACATTTCACAGCATTTTGCACAAAGGAAGGAATTAACCTAATTCACATTAGGCCTATATAGGTTAGAGTTCAACACTTGACATTCAAAGCTGAACACAACATGCATATAAGCTTTTATATGATAAAATTCTAAAAAATGGATTTTTTTTTTTATGGCAGCCAGAATAGATTTAAGCTAATACTGGCACTTAGTGAAAAACAGCAAAGGAAAAAAAAAGGCTCTTTTTTTTTTTCGTGACTTTTTATATGTGGTCTCAAAGATCTCAAAAGATGGTCTTAAATAATGGTACTAAGGAGCTTTATCCTTATATTAAGCAGCAAATTCAGATAATCCACTTCAGAAAAACCCGTTCAGTTCAGACTATCTATGCAGATGGTCTCTTGCATCAACAGATAAGAGGCTGATGGCTCTGAAGGAGATTCCCAGCTCCACAGACATCAGTGAGAATTTTATCACCAACTGCAGTAAAACCAAATAGCAGCAGATGAGCACAACAATTGCAATATTCCCCTAAGAAATGCAGAGTAATTGGGATGCGTTGCCGGATTTTCCCTGACTTTGGAACTGAAGGGTACAAGTAGCGCTGTGAACTACAGAGACCAAAGAGAGGGGAAATAATGTGATTCCTCCATTTCCAGCTTGTCAAAGCGCAGGCTGCTTTTTTATCACGCTTCCCTAAAAGAGAAGCATATGAGCCTGGCAGAAATCCCTGGGGAAGAACTTACCATTGTAAGAAGCCCAGTGCAAGGGTGTATAACCATGATTATCCTTCAAACCGCAGTCTTCCTCCGAGAGGGCCATCTGCAGCAGCTCGCTCAGCCAGGTGGCATGGCCCCGAGCTGCCGCGAAGTGCAGGGGGGTTCTGCCTCTGCAGTCTCGACACAAAATAGACACTTCCTTCTCTAACAGCATCTGAACACACTCTTCATGCCCGGTCATAATCTGGTAACAAAGACATAAGTGAAGAAGTCGACATAATTCAGGTTTATGCCTAGGAAACAGGGCATATGATTGCTGCCTGTGAACATGGAACAGGCTAACATGGATTCAGAAAGCAAAGGCGAAAGCTCCCTTGCTCCCGTGAGCATCTGTGACAACCTGCTGCACTGAAATATATTTGGTTCAGCCTTTCAAAGCCGCTGGTTACTAGTCTATGGGAAAGGACTCTTCACTGAAGTGAGGCACAAGGGCCAGTAGGATTTTGAGAGGGAAAAAAACAGATAAACAAATGGCGAGATCTAGAAAATCTGCCTTAAAACCATGCCCAAGCATGAGGGAAGAACTGAGAAAAAAGAGGCAAGAATATCATTAGAAACAAACAAACAAAAAAGCTGTTTCAACAGCTGGTCAGCTTCTGCCAGATACCTCTGTACCAAACACAGAACATGGTTGGTATCATGGCCCTGTTCATGTAGTGGTATCAATACACAACAGATTTTTTATGCCATAGTTTTCATTACTGACCTATGTTGGACTCCTAAGTTGAACTGCTCCCTACAGATATCAGGGAGCTCTGTACAAGTATGGTATCTCTTACAACGACTTCACACTGACTAAGAAGCTGACTTCTAGAAAGGATTAGATGTACCCTGAGTTTCAACTGCCTCCAGATGAAACTTATTTGAACCATCCTCCCCCCCAAAAAATGAAAATAACTGCTTGACAGTTCCTTTAATCAAATGATTTTCAGAATTTCTAATATGTGCTCAGTTATAAGAATGATGATTGCTACAATAAAGCCTCTAGAGAGGAGAAAGACTGGGCTAATCAGCATTTGATCTAATTCATTAAACTGAATGTGAAATAAAGTCAAAGGCAGAGTATTACTGAGAACAGATCTGTCCCAATTTTCACCTCATTGATGGTGCTTGTTCGTATTTCCCTTCATTCAGTATCCTTGGATTTACAAATAAAATGTAATCAGGGTAAAGCAAACCATTAAGAATCATAAAAAATAAATCACCCCTCGATGTAAAGCTGTGCATCCCAGGAGATCAGCTGCATCAACAGATGCTTCTTTTTCAAGTAACAAGGAAACAGCATCAATGTGCCCATATGCCACAGCGAGCATTAGTGGGGTCCTGGAGAACAAAAGCAATCACAGCTATAACATGACATGCTACTTGCAGAAACCCCCCAGGGCTCTCCAGCCCTACCCACTGTCCTATTCCTTTCACTGTACTTTGCACTCATCTACATAAAACACAAGCAAAGATGTTTTATATGAAATTATTTGTTTAATAGCTAACCACCGTGACCAAAATAGAAACAAACTCATTTTTAAGCAGTTAAGAACAGAGCAGCGTCATTCAAGACAATCTGTCTTCTTAATATCGTATGATTATCGTCACCCCCACTACACCAAAGCTTCCCCAAAGCCTCCTGAATAAATGGCCCTGCCAGCTACCACACTGTCAACTGCTTAAGGCACTTGTTTTGAAAACACTGTGCAATTGTCCAAAGGGGAAGAAGCACAGGAGGAAATTGTTCTAAAGCCCTATCTCCTTTTCTTTTTCCTAAAAGGGATCTATTCTACTTCTATTTTTAGATAAGACTAATGCCATTTAAAATACATGCATAAAGGGATATATATTCCAGATATCCAAAGTGAGCGTTTAAAATCATTTATATTTTCATTTCAAAAAAATACTTCATATTTATCTTTTGTATATCCTTTAATGAGAAGCAACACTTTTTGTAAGATCAGCTCAAATTTGAGGGTCACATTGAATAAATGTCCCACTTTGTCAACCCAATATGCCAAGTAAAACCTGAAATACCAATTTTTGGAAAGAAAGAGAGAAAGAGAGAAAGAGAGAGAGAGAAAGAAAGAAGGAGAGAGAGAAAGAGAGAAAGAAAGCAAGAAAGAGAGAGAGAAAGAGAGAAAGAGAGAAAGAAAGAGAGAGAGAGAAAGAGAGAGAGAGAGAGAGAGAGAGAGAAAGAGAGAGAGAGAGAGAGAGAGAAAGAGAGAAAGAGCGAAAGAAAGAAACCCTGCAGAAACATCCCAGGAGCTTGTTAGTTTTTATTGAATCTGGCCCTAAGTACCTAGGATGAATTGTTTAAAGTTTGAGGCAGAAGCTAGGATTAATGAATAATGTTTTCCACATGGCTTAGATCAACTGACCGTGTGCTTTGTAGTCTGTGCCAAGTTCTATAAGAAGTGCCGGAAATACAGTATTTCAACTAAATACCTTTTTTTTTTTTCTTTAAGTGAGCAATCTGAGATGCTATTTGAATCACAGAGCTGAAAGAAAACCATCACAAAGGAAACTTACTGTCCTTTGGCGTCTGTCACATCAGGGTTGTCTGCAACTTCCAGCAACAACCGCAAACATGGCGTGTGGCCATTGATGACTAAAAAGAAACAACAAAAAAAACTAAGAGGGTGTCTTGCACCCAAACCAATACTTACAATAACAACTCAAACGTTCAATTTCAGATATTTATTACCCATGAATATGCAATTGGGAAAGTATCTGATTTTTTTTTTAAAACAAGGTTGTTTAAAAATATGATTGTTTACAAATAATCATTCTCACCGTTTTCAAATAACTTGCACCAATGAACTTGTGAGCTCTTTTCTTCTGCACCACAGTAGTACAAAGACTGTTTTTTATTATTTTTACGTACAAAAATCACAAATGAGTAAAACAGACACTGCGATTTTCACCATGGAGAAGATTTCTGCTCAACCAGATAACATTTCAAAATCCTGCAGAGTGGGAAGACCAAGTTTCCTTTATGAGTTTTGGAAGCAAAAGGACAAGGCTCGTTAATTTTTCTGTGGACTATACAGGCAAATCCTTCAGTGTCACTATGTAGAAGCAAGCATCTATGAGAATGACAAAAATACATTTTTTTTGTTTTTTTTTTTCCTCATTTTCTTCCTAATTTAACACTGGGTGTTACAGCTACTTCTCAAAACAGGGTCTGCTCATTAAAATGTCCCTTTGCTGCTGGGATACAGCTCTGAGTCACTAGTATTTGCAAGGCCAGACACTGGAAACCCACCCATGTTTCAGCTGGCTTCACATTTATGCAACTCATGGGAAGAACACAATGGCATCTTCGTAAATCAAACAAACAAAATCCTCCAAGCCCCTAAAAACGTAGATTTCTGTACTCAGTAGATACAGGCTGTGTTTTTATGAGGAGAGTCCTGCATTTGTACTGCCTCCACGCCATGAGCTGCTGCCAAACCTGGGTCACCGCATGGGTCACATCATTCTGGCAGATAAATGGTGCCACCTTCACAACTCCTATATCACTCATCCAAAAATAACCTCAGTTGCGTGACCCAGAGAATATATCTTTACTTATTTACCACAAAGTAACACCATATATACATAACACACAAACAGTTCTGCAGGGCCGATGAGTCACTAGCATATGGAAAAAAATATCCGTTCTCTCTCCCAGCAGGAAGAAACATAACTGTTCACAGCAATGTCTGAAAAGGATTTTGGTAAGCGGGTTTTGGGACAGACAATCCCAGAAACTCTCGGGAGCGATGGCTGAGCATTAGAGACCCTGCGGGGAACACGAGTTTTGCCAACAAAATGACAATACCAGCACTATGGAAGCATTTGCAATGGATTCCCCAAGCTAGAAAGAGGAAAGACTGGTGGTAATAAAATTATTCTGGGAACATATAATTTAGGCTAAGAAAATTCTCCATATTATAGATTCAAAAGGAAGTCTATTTCCTGAGGGGAGTAGATAGAAGATGGAAAAAAATCACTAGGTGAATTATTCTCTAGTAAAGTTACAAATAGTTTTACTGCACACAGCTCTGCTGAATGCTGCAATCGGATCCATCCGTTCAAGTCCATCCGTTCAAGTCCCCCTAAGCATCAGGATCGGCAGCTGCACTTGAGGGCCTGGCAAATGGGTGTCTGGGGATGGGCACCCAGCACAGAGTCACAGACTCACAGAGGGGTTGAGGTTGGAAGGGGCCTCTAGAGACCATCCAGTCCAGCCCCTGCTCCAGCAGGGACACCCAGAGCAGGGGCACAGGGTGGCAGCCAGGCGGGTTTGAAGATCTCCAGAGCAGGAGCCTCCACAGCCTCTCTGGGCAGCCTGTGCCAGGGCTCTGGCACCCTCACAGCAAAGAAGTTCTTCCTCACGTGGAGGTGGAACTGCCAGGGGTTCAGCTTACCCCTTGTCCTGTCACTGGCCACCACCGAGGAGAGTTTGGCCCCATCCTCCCTACATTCCCTCTCAGATATTTGTACACGTAGATCAGATCCCCCCTCAGCCTTCTCCTCTCCAGGCTGAGCAGGCCCCTCTCGCTCAGTCTTTCCCCATACAACAGACGCTCCAGGCCCTCAAGGATCTTCGCTGCTCCAACGTCACGCACTGCTTGGTGCTTCTCTCCAGGGCACAGGGCACACGCGCGGGCTGTCCCCTCTGCGCGCATCACGGCCGCCCCTCACGGAATTATTTCAGCGGGAATTCCGCTGGATGTCGCAAAATATTCCGACCTAGCTCTTACACTCCCATTGCTGCAGTGGCACCACACACACGGACCCAGAGGTGGCATCGTTCTTTGCTAAAACAAAGTGCTTTGTTAGGAAACAGCACAATAAAAATAATCGGATTGCAATTGGCTTTTCAGAATAGCTGGACACTAGCTAATTTTCATAAAATGCTATGGATTTTACTCCAGTGGAATGTTCTGAATGGGATATTAATGCATGTGTTTTCCTGAATTAGTTATATGTATTTTTTTTTTTTGGGGGGGGGGGGGGGGAGAAAAAGGAGAAAAGAAAAAATATAAGAAGAAAAGAAGAAAAAAGAAATAAAGAAATAAAGAAAAATAAAAAAGAAAAAAGGAAAGAAGAAGAAAAGAAGAAGAAAAGAAGAAAAGAAAAAAAAGGAAAAGAAGAAAAAAGAAGAAACAGAAAGAAAAAAAAAAGAAAAGGAAAAAGAAAACACAGGGCAACGTCTTCTAAGAGGAAGCGAGATGCAGAGGGAACGCAAAGCTCTTCCGTCCGCCGCTGGGTTAGGTTTGCGACGCTTCAGAGCAGTTACCCTGCCACTAGACCTTGTGACAACTCCTATCAGATGCTTCTCCAGTGACAGATGATAAATGTATTTATCTCATGTTGAAAATCCTCTAAATTCATGACATTGGAAGCAACTTTTTCCTTTAAGGAGAGTTCAGATATTCCACCTGTCCATCCAGTATTTTCCTATCTGATCAACATACATGTTCTCAATTTGTTTACTCTTTTATGTCCTGAGAGGTTTCTTTTTGCTGCTACTTCTTGTTCTTTTTTAAATACACATCTGATCTATTTTGCTTCACTGCAGTTTTAAAGAACATTTTGCGCGTATCCCTGTAAGATTTTTTTTTCATCTGAAAAGCTGAAAGTATAGATTAGAAAAATCTGCAATGGACCTTGATACTAATATTACAAGGAAGATACATCATCTACAGTGATGATGGCGATTAAAACAGACACTAACAAAAAGAACATAATAAGAATTTGTATGAAGGTAAGAAATGTGCCTTCTTTTCAAAAACTCTACCCCCAGCCCATATTTTGAGTCACAGCTGTGACTTTGGTATTGCTTACTTTTCTCAGTCCTGCAGAATCCTCACCAATTTCTTAAATAAATGAAAAATCATGGCACTAATGATGCAGACAAAGGCTGCAAGGCACAGTCTGGTCCATCAGACCCCAAGTCTCATTTGAAGTGAATGCAGCCAGGTTTTTAACCAACACAACTGCAGTTTTGTGATAGTACCAATCTTGATTTGAATTGACTAAACCAACAATTTTTAACAAGACAAGGATCAGCCGGATTTAAAATTGTTGATTTAAATTGTTAATCGCTAAAATTGTGTTTTTACAAAAAGCAAACACAACCTTCTCATCAATTCTGATCTCAGATTTCCAATTTGTACTCTTGGATTGCACACCTCTGCATTGCTACCCACGATAAATTAATTATGTGCTCAGTTCTGTTGCAAAATTTAAGCATCCATAAAGCTTTTTTTCTTTTTTTTAGTACGCTGTTAAGACTACTATCTAGATCTTCTTCAGTACTGCACATGAATTTCATATGCAATTTTTGACCTTGTGCTTTTGGGATGCATATATATGATCCCACTTAGAAAACGGATACCTTTAGAGAATATATGTTTTATTCTAAGCAAGAAGAAGAAACAGAGAAAAACAATTGTGTCCAGCCCTGAAAATAAATGCTGTCAAATAAAGTATTGATTTTAGTTCCCACTAGGGGACACTGCTATGCTGTGGAACAGTAAGTTGAAATATTGTCCTCTTTGATATCGTCGTATATTTATCAGACAGATACTCGCTAAATAATGGCAAATTTTACCTTTTCTGGTTAATTACTGAACATGCAGAACTCAGCACATGAGGAAGGCAAGAGTCCCAACCACACAAATCCATTAGCTAGCTCAGGAGGAGAATAATGGCTAAAGGGGAGTGAATATCTCTAGTGTTGCCATTGCAAAAGGTCAAATGTTTTGAACATGGACAATTTAATCACCAAGTGAAAGCCTACCTGCATTTTCAACCTTTCTTCTTTAGGAAAACCACTGAGGCAAACGTTCGCTCTTCCCCTGATCTTTTGGCCCAGGAACCACGAAGAGGAGGTAGGGGAATCATCACACATCACAACGAGGAGGTGGTAATGGAGAGGTAAGGTAAAGTAGAGGCAAGCAGGTAAGGGCAGAGCAATAGCAGTGTGGAAAAAATATGGGATTCTGTATGAAAGAGGACTCAACTGTGGGGACAGAGAGAAAACCAAGGAACTGAGAGGTAAGAGTTAACTCCAGGACCTCAGCAAGCAAGCTGTCCCCAACACACATCAAAATCTCCTTTCTCTCTTCAGAAGGACGAAGTTAACTAGCGTTAGTAGGCAGGTAAAGACAATTGCTCTCTCCTTGTGTGTGGCAGGCTTCATACTGCAAGAACAAACGAGCGGAAACTCACCCGAAGCGTGCAGGGGGGTCCTCTTGGTGACGTGGTCTTTTACAGTGACAGAAGCACCCTGGCTGATGAGAGCTTCCACACACTCCGCGTGTCCTTTAAATGCAGCCAAATCCAAAGCGGTGCGTCCCTTCTCATCCTTAATGTCCAGATCTACCAGAGATTGCAGAAGAACTTCCAAGGCTTGGTGATGACCGTTATAAGCCTAGAAATACAAAATCAGTCAGTAAGCGGAAAGGCAGAGCATACCCTCCGAGTCACAGTGAAGTATCTTACAAAGACTTTCACAAGAATGAGATCTGCCATTGATATCGCCTCTTAAACACTGTAGAAATGACACCGTTTTCTTGAGGCCTTTTTATTCTGTCCAAAACTCCCAGGCAAATATGGATTTTACCTACATTTACACCCTGGATGATACAAGTTGAAGCAACTAATTAAACGAGAAAATAAATAGAAACATAGAAGAACGAAACAGCCGCTGAACTTCAGGGTTAAGCGGCGTTGGCAGGAGCTTGCTCCTAGTGACCACAGTCGAAAGCTTGGACGAATGGGGGGCAGAACAGTGAGCAGAGGGCTGTTGCCCTACTGCCCCAAAAACCTGACTTGAGAAAGCAGAAAGGCAAAGACAAAAAAGAAGAGGAAAGGGTGATCAAGGCACACAGAACCCACGTCCAAGAAAAAAATGTGATGTAGTGGCCAGCTTTTCTGCCTCATAGCAGTTTTACTCAGAAAACAATCAATAACAAGCCAGGTTTTCACAAAACATATAGTAGTGTCTATCTTGAAGGTGCTAGGCAGACAGTATATCCTGCCTCCTCCTTGAAAGGATAGTAATGTTGACATCAGCCATGGTTTTGTGTCTTGGTATAAGTTTTTGGCTTCCTGGAAACGTGTGTAGACCCATTTGTGTGGCCATATTCACATGGACATGCTAGAACAGGGTAAGGATGGCTGCAGCCATGCAGATACAGAGAGGTTTTGAAACAAATGTCAGGGACACTTGCGAGTGTTTACAGTTAAAGTGTGAAAAATAATGATGTCTATCCTTTTTTTTTTTTTCTGACTGTGCTTTTGGTGTCTGCATCTTCCTCTTTTCCTCTTACTCACATGTTAGTCAGTAAGAGCCAGGCAACTTCAACCAAATTTCATCAGTAATTCCAGTTCCAAAACTTTTTTTGTTACATCTAGGCCTATACCCCTTTCCCTGCTGCTTCAAAACAAGCCTATGATTAGACCTGCTTCCAAGACAGAGATTGAGGAATTTTTACAGGAGATAACAATCAAACACTATACACGTCTCATACTTACAGCTAAATGCAAAGGACTTATTGTAGGTGCCGAATCAGACTCCTCAAACATATTGTTTGTTTTTTCCAGAAGCTGTAAAAAAAAAGAAAAAAAGAGACAGTTTTAAAGAATCTTTGCAAAGCACCAATTCTAATTGTGCAATAACGTGTGCTAAACAAAATAGTCAACTTATATTCCTCAATTTCTGCCCATGTTTAGCTTTTCTTTGGACAGAGACAGGTTAAGTTCTGATGGACTTGGTCAGCAGGCAAGGATATATTTTGTTCTCAGCTATCAGCAGTGAATATTGAAAGACTCTGAGAAATAAATAGTTCATAACATTTCCTGTAAAATATTTTCAAGGATTTATTTTTTTTCCACGGGGTAAAGACATAATATTTGTTTCAAAGCTTGTCATTAACATCCTTATCCTGACTAATCAGTTCTGCTGAAATCAGAGGGAGAAGCATTTACGGAGCAGAGCACTCTGCTAAATTCACATTAGGAAAAGCGCTGTTTCATGAACACACAGGCACTGCATACACAAGCCACACCTGTGGGACCATTCTGACCCATAATTTGCACTGGGAATAATTGTAAGAAAGAGAGCTGTTAGTCACTCACAGTCATTTTTGAATGATTTTATCAAAGTAGACCCTGCTTCTGTAATCACAGTCTTCCAAAACACATCCTTGAATGCTTATAACCACAAGCTTGCTAACGCACTTAACAAAATGCAGCATGTTTTCATATAATCCTTTTCATTTCAGTGAGCACCAAAGCATTTTGAGGCTTAACAACTGGGGCCATTTTATGTGCTCAGCAGGAGGAAGCACAGATCTCGCTGAGACCAAAACCCCTGTCCCAGCAGAACATGGACCCTGGCAACTCATCCAGCTCAGGCTGCCAAGGGAATCAGTGCTGGGTGCTGCCAGCAGTGCTGGTGGTGCCACACGTGTGAGCGCAGCCCCGGCGCGCGCGGCCGCTCACCTCCCGACGTACCAGAGGGCTGGGCTCCAAAAGCTTTCTGCCTGAAAACCAGCACTTTACAGAAAAATAAATAATGATAGCAGACTGAAAGAAAAGCAGAATAATGAACTACCTCGGACTTGTAGGGTTGTGGACGTGACAAGTCAGTTCATACAGTTTTTTGGGTTTGTTTTTTTGACAGAATAAGGAGCCCGCTCAGCCCTGAGCTCTGCTGTGTGCCTTAATTATTAGTGTAACAATTCAGTCTTTATAGATCTACATTGAGGATAATCTTATGCAAAATCAAGCAGAACACCAGGCATTATTAACACTGCATAAGGTCTCACAGATCTCCTATTAAACAAGGATGTTAACATAAAGGATATGGAAAAAAACTAGGAGATGAAGCCATAATATTTTATATTTTGGGATCAGTGAAATGTTAGCACTGGCAAAGAAGAGTGTGTTAATGCAAATACCACTCATAAACAAGTGGCTGTGCATGTATTAACAGATAATATAAAGAGCCCCCCAGACAAACCCAAGCACCGGTCCTGCTCCGCTCGCGGCCCAGCGCGGCCGGCTCTCCAAGCCCGCACAGGCGCCCACGTCAGTCGCTTTTAATTACATCATTTGTTGAAATCTCAGCACCAACATCTTAATAGAGAAATCATTCTCTCAACCTGTCAGATGGCTCCAAAGGTTTTCTGGAGAAAGATGGATAATTGCTTTGCGAGTAGATTAAGAGAAAAATACGTTGGAATTTACCAGGGTCTTAAGGAACAAACTGTGGGATTTGGGAGTCCCTCACAAGAGGTATCTGGGCGCCATGAAGCCGCTAGGCCCGATGCAGACCAGGCTTAATGAGCTCAATGAGGTTGACGAGCTCACAACGCGGAGCGGTTCTGTCGCCGTGGGGCAGAACCAGGATTCTGATGGTGAACCCAGCAGCTCCCGGATCCACGGCCAGTTCCACTGTTATGTGGTTCTGCTGTTAATGAGCTAATAGCACGTACAAGGCTGCTGCTACAAACCACCTCCTCTCCCCTAGCTGTGTGAGAAGATGAATAACATGGTTCTCATGATTTTATTCTTACAGTAAGGGAATTTACTTGCTGATTGATTTTAATTCTGCAAGTGCAATAAACAATTAAATGGGGGAACACAGAGTTGTGCTTTTACCGAATTCTCCATTTCTCTGAGGTGCATGTGCCCTTAATGACTTTGGATATTTTACATGATTGCCCTTTTAGACTATAATATGCTAAAAAAAATCAGCTCTTGTTAAAAAGAAATAGCCTCATCAAGCACCTCTGTAATTTAAAACTGCGATAGGCAGAAAAGCAGATAATAATTTCAGCATGCATCACACCATTCATTTAAACCTACTTGTCCAAAAGGGAGATGCTAGAAGCAGCTTTGTGCAATAGATACTGTGATCACAAGGACAAGCTCAAATCCTAAAACAGAACAAACTCAACGATTCTGTGCCAGACATCACACGTCCCCATCTTCAGGAACACCAATTTATGGGATGTACAGTTAGTTCTGTCAAGGGTTTGCTCTAACTACCATTACATTTAATGTGATTTTTTTCATTGGGGGTTTAACTGCTTTAGTGAGTAAAAGAGTGTCTGTGCTCCACCCTCTATCCTACCAGTATTGTTAATTACTTCAGTTATTTAAAGCAATTGTTAATTACTATTACTGTCACACTTAAGCTTGCTGCGGTTAACACTAACCATATAATGGCAAAACACTAAATTACGTGGGCATAAGCCAATAGCGGCCTTTTTAAAAAAAATCTACAGCAACTGTAAAACACGTGAAGTGCAAATAAAGACGCTTAAAAAAATAGCTGAACATTAGTTTTTTGCAATAATTATAAAACAATATAGCTTACAGCTCCTAAGGTTAATCAGAAGTGGCAATTAGTTACAATTTTCAGTGTTGCTCTCAGCACTGAACAAGAATGTTTTAACTAGGATGTCATCTCGGGCCTCACCTCTCCTGTTCAATCGCAATA
This sequence comes from Tinamus guttatus, assembly GCF_059628265.1. Classification (NCBI taxonomy): domain Eukaryota; kingdom Metazoa; phylum Chordata; class Aves; order Tinamiformes; family Tinamidae; genus Tinamus; species Tinamus guttatus. Next base: position 1,320,126 of record NW_028289126.1, on the reverse strand, counting down.
GATAACTGTCTCTGTTCAGGGAAAACATAACCCTAATGGCTTCATTTAAACACAGGTTTTCCCAGCAAGGAACAAGGCCAAGACTCTCATCAGCTGGTTCAGATAAGATGGAACAGAGTAATAAATTAACCTTTACTATTTTATACAGAGGAAGAACATTTGTAGCCATTTATAATCTCAGAATTATTGACTTAATAGATGAAGTGCTACACATTACAGGCGGGGAAAGCAATCTATAAGCTCAGATTGGATCTGTAAATCTGTGACTACAAACAGTCTGACTAGTTGAACCTGACGCAGTCGGGGGTGATGAATCCCTTAAAAGCAGCTGGCATTTTCCTTTGGAAAGGCTGCCGGGGAGGCACACGCCTTCGCTGGTACCAACACCGCGATGGCACCTGCAGAAACGCAGCGTCCCCAGCTGCTTCCAGAGCTACCCGGCCCAACGCAGTGCCACGTGCCCCCATCCCATGCTCTTCGCACTGGAGTCAGCAGATTAGGAAGATTCAGATATTCTTCCCAAACTTGCCAGCATGCCTGGTATTGAAGGCAGCAGCACAAGCCCTTAGCTCCTTCCCAAACTAAGAGAAACCCTAAACCTTTCTCCTGAACTCCTCCAACAGCGTCGACACTGTCAGAAAGCAGCAGGTGTTAGTGCCTTGCTCCTCCACCTAAGAAAAATAACATGAAAAAACTATAAAAAAGAAAGACAAAATCTGTCAGAGTCAGCCTAGCCTCTAGACAAAGTTTTCACAAAGCCATCTAGTTTCCAAAATATAAAGTCCAAGCCAAAATGTAATGCTATAAACTAACAGCCTAATAGGCATCTATCTCCTATCGGTATTGTAACCAGTGAATACATATGGCATCACAATGCTGACCTCAAAAACCTAAAAAAAAATCCATGTATTGCTCTTCGGGAGACTCTAAGACTGCAAGAAATTTGGAATAACCCTAACTAATCTGCCAGCAACTAAGCTCCCAAATTCTTTTCTTGATGTGTTTTCTCCTCTGGTGCCACTAAAGTAAAATATTAAAAAAAAAAAAAAAAAAAAAAAAAAAAAAGACAGGAAGGGGCTATACAGCAGCTGGGCTCACGTGAAAGGGTTTGAGCAGCTCCCTGCTCGCAGACACTGAGCTGCAAGCACGGGGCTCTAGCCCGTAAAAGTTCCTTTTACACATCATTAGTGTAAAGTGTCATTAGTGTGAAGATAATGGCCTGGATTCCCAGGAGCGCTAACTCCTCCATGGGCCTCCCTGGGCCCGGGACGCGCTGCCGTGTGCCCTCTCCATCTGATGCCTTTGGAGTTCAACCACGTTCCCCTCCCTCCCTCGGATGGATTAAGCCCTTCTCCAATACAGTTCCCAGCAGCCGAGGGGCAAATTTAATTTGCTGATTGAGTAAAGAGCAGATTAAGAGAAAGATGAAACATCAATTATGACAGGCAAAAGATTTCTACCCAGACATTTAAATCACTTGCCCTGACACTGCACAGAATTTTTTTTTTCCTTTCGTTCAATCAGCCCAAAGCACTTATTTGGCTTTCCAGATAGCATTTCCATGTGAAATTACAGCCTATTTTTTATTCTTTCCCAGTCAACTAAGATTTCACCATAAGAGCCTATTTGAATGGAACGCACAGATTTTTTTTAAACTGCCACAGTTGAGTGATGTTACCAGCTCTAAAACAGAGCTCATGATCTCGATTGATAACTGTGACTATGGACCCCGAAGAATTCGGTCCCAAGAATCTAAACTAACAGGAGGTTATTTTTAGAAGTCCAAAGCAGATGCAAGCGACTGGGTTTCCCTGCCTCGTAAGCCCCCGTGGCACCGCAGAGCCTTCAGGAACGACTCGCTGCACATGCAGAAAGATCTCAAGAACCTCCTTCCACTCCCTTTTAGCAACATCGCAGCATTCACTGCAGGACAACTACCTCGCCACCATCCCAGGGAAGCAAAGGCACCGCAAAGAAACCAAAACTGTGGGTTGAACATACAAACACCAGCCTCACTTGTTTGAGTCAGGAGATACGACCATTTTGCTCTTAATCTTTATTTCTCTTTGAGATGTCAGAGTTCCTACAATATTTTTTATTAGTGGTTCAGAGCTGGTATTTTTAAGCAAGACTCCTAAATTCATTTGACATTCATTCAATAATTCATTTAATCAGACTAATTTACCACTAGGAAAACAAACACACAAACAAAAAACAAAATACATTACTGTGAAGTCCAAGCACAAAGTTTCCTTTCCCATCTTCAAACATATTTATATTGAAATTAAGGCTGCTGGGCTCCTACTGAGTCTTAAAAACGGGTGCCTGAGGTAAACACTAAGAACAGCTAGAAATACTGTAAATCTTGTTCTCCTTTTAAATAGCACCGGAGAAAAGAGAACAAAAATGAAAAGGATTCCCAAGATGCTGCAAGAAATCCAGCCTTGCCCGCCCTGGACACAGGCAGCTGCATCTGTGCTGTGCACTAATGCCCAAGGGCAGCCTGGACTTCTAACGGGGCCCAGTCGTGCCTGGGCTTGAGCAAATTCCAGGGTCGCTCAGGAGGGACAAAGGACAAGGGACACCCTCGATCTGCTGCATCTCCATTGCTCTAGCTGCCAAAAAGACCAACAGGAGGCTTGAGGAATAAGACAGCATCTGATGACTTACTCCTCTCTCTGCTGATATGGAAAAGAAGGGGCTTAGAGATAAAAGCCCTGCCTAGAGGCAAGTAAAACTTAGCAGCTGCTTCCTTTAGCTCTGGATAACTACAGTAAAACAGGTCCCCGACTCACTGCTCAGGGTGAGTCACTCAGGGACACCCAGGTTGTCACTCAGGGACAACTCGCGCGGGAGCGATACGACACCGGCTTCTTCCAGGGGGCTGTAAGGATGATGAGCCTCTTCATCAGGCACCAACACTCTGTGGTACACATGATTTTTATATGCAGGAGATGAAGTGAGAAGCCTGCCAGCAAAATCCCCGTCCCTGTAAAATCTTCAGGTAGACACTCTAATACATGATGGGGATCCTCTGTATGCAACCAGCTAAAATTCAGGACAGTTTTCCTTCACAGCTGCACAGAAAATAGATGTATAATTTTAACTCTGATATAATACAGTTTTGGTTCCTATAGTCACAAATATGGGAGGATTAACATGTAAAAACACTGAATTTGTACCCAAACACAGCAGTTGCTGCATGGCAAGTCTCTGGCCCACAGTTCGCATTTCACAGAATCATAGAATGCTTAAGGTTGGAAGGGACCTCTATAGCCTTCTAAATTAAAGAATTTCAGCCTTCTAAATTAAAGAAAAACTTGGCTCCTTTGCCACGTGCAGCATTACCAGTTCTTCTTTTTGCCTAACATGTTTAATGACAAGCCTTAAGAGCAGGTTGTTGTCTGTCATTGATGCGCCAGCAAATAGACCTGACAGGGGAAGAAGAGAGAGGGGACCTTGCTCTGTGCCCTCTCTGCACCCAGTGGCACACAGGAACTACGGCACGAAGGCTGAAAAAAAACCCCCCGAGGGAGACACTGCTCCGCAGAGCTCTCTGTGCGCAGCTCCCGCAAGAACGGGGGACAGGGCACAGGTATTTTAAGCATCCTAAATATATGTGCTTGCAGGTGGCAGCTAAAGGGCTTAACACCGCACCTGAAACTCTGACCCAGGGCTGCCCTGGTCTGATCACAGCTCAGCATCTCCCGGCTCTTGTGACCCTGATGCAGGTCAACAGAGGATTTCTCTCATCCTCCAGATTTCAGTTGTCCTCCAGCTTCATGACACTTACATTACAACCCCCAAACTTCCTTCAGCCCATTCTACACATCCTGCAAACCCAATTTTTGGCCACAAATGTTTAACTTTCTGTGAGATGCAATTTCAAAGCACTCAGATGAAGGATTTTTTTTTAAAAAGCGAAACTTTTGTTGCGTGCAAGGTTAACGTTGATGGTGGTAAAATTATCTATGTTGCTACTGCTGTCTCAGAGGGAAAAAGGTACTGAGGGTACAGAGCAGACAGCACACATCACTCAAAAGCTATTTACTCTTTCGATATGCAAGTTAGTTAACATTCCATTTACAAAAGGCACAAGCACCGTCACGCACTGGGAACTCTCCTCTGTGACTGGCACATTCACAGGGAGCACATTAATCACAGTTAAAAATAGCCTGTGTCATTTTAAGCACGCAAAAGCTCCGCTCAAACACAACATGTAAGCGCAAGCTCGTTGAACGACGACGATTCCCAAGATCACCGTGTAGTTACGCTGTACCTGGCCGCTTGGATTTGCGCAGCGTCGCGCGGGCACGGCAGCGCCGCGGGGACACACGTCCTGAGCACACTCACCAGTTCCAAGCACTGCCGGTGCCCGTAGGCCGCAGCGTAGTGCACCGTGTTGTACCCTTCTTTGTCCTGGAGGGATGGGTTGGCATCATTTTGAAGCAGGAACTCTAGACACCTGGGAACAATGGTTTTTAGTTTAATGGGCAGCTCTCAATTTAGCTGAAAAATAAGGTCTTATTCTAGTTAATTTCCTGGCATTCATGTAAATAAATATATTTATTTCTCTGATGGAAATGCCTTCTTCAAAACTACGTATTTTTCAAGGGATCACTTCTGCTCTTAATGGCTTCTCTGGCTTCTTTTTTTACCCCTCTCACCTTGAAGAAATCAGCATTTTCTTATTATTGCTTTCTTCCAGAGCTAAAAATACACAGTGAACACAAGGCAGTCATATAATTAAAAAAAAATAAAAAAGAGGAAAATTTAAAACAAGGAAATAATAAGCAGCTAGATGAAAACATCAATCTGAGCAAAGACATTGTGGAAGCAGTTGGTCAGCTTCTCTTTGCAGCAGACAAACCCAGTGCAAAGCATTAAAAGAAGTGAATGATACTGAAGAATTACTAAATTAGTAAAGCAACACATTTACGGTAAGGAAAGGGCAATAAGCAGAGAAGCAAAAACATTTAGGGAAATGGTCACAGACAAGAGCAAAAAGCTTTTTTCTTCAGGTTAGCCCTCCTTAATGCTAAGCGTTGTCTTTAGCAGAGCAAGGAATGAGCCAAACGGGGAGCAGAAGCTGCAGCCAAGGCGCTGGCGTTCTTCAGGAACGAAGTCTAACTGCTGCGTTCACGCCAAACTTACAATGCAGCTTCTTTTTCCTTCATCTCGCTGGCTCTTTCAAGTTCTTCAGCATTTTCATGGGAGTTACCTAAAATATTCTTTCTTCTTAACACAGAGGACAGAAAAACACAACTTATTTTCAAAATATCGCATCAGCGATCCTGATGAAGTCTGCCACCCAGCCCCAATCTTGCCTTTAGCTGACCTGCTCCAACCAACAGGCAAAATGACAAGGATAAATGGGTGCACTACCTGTGCCTGCAGCTAGTAAGTCTTTCCAACAAGGCAGATACCCAGAGCATGGCAGTTTTTCATCTGGCAAGTTAACATCAAAAAAATTGAAAACAAACAATCCAAACAAAACTCTGTAAAGCTCTTATTTCTACCCAAACCAGTTTGTTCATCACTTCTTACAATGTTTTTCCCAGGTCTTGCCTTTTGTTTCCTTTGCAAAGAGCAACCCAGGGGTACCACAGTTTGCTGCTTCCAACAGTAACCTGCAGTATTCCTCTCATGTTTGAGATATGGAGCTCCGGGAAGCTCTAGCTGCCTGCGATAACCTCGTCTATCTTGAATTTGCATTAGCTGTGTTGCTGGCTCTTCTCACTTGCTGCGAAATACTTGGCAAGCCTGCAAGGATATCCCGGACACATTCTTTACATTCTTCAAAGAGCTGAGGATATCTTAGCAGTCCTGCATGCCGGGACCAGTTTGGCAGCCCTGCATCCCAGCCAGATGAGCAGCTGACAGAGGATTACCATCTCTATCCAGACATTACTTGGCCACCAAGGTGACCACAGAGTACATACTTCCAAACTAGTGCAAATCACCACAGATTTGTGGCTTAAGAGGTTTGCAGAAGTACAATTTCCTAACTTGACTCACTATGCAGCATGCAAATTCCAGCATGGATTATGCACAGGGCCGAGCAGTATGTACACACCTTGTTTAATGTTCAGTTTCCCGTTTCTCATATGAAGATTTGACATTTTTCATGTGGTAAGTAGCAGTATGGTTTGTTCTACAAACCCAGGGTCTGTTCACTGTCTCATAAAGAACCTGTGCCTTTACCAGGATTTTAAATATCTCCCGTTAACAGGTGAAATGCAGTGCGGATCAGTGAAATCCCCCAAGTGTCTGAGTGCCTGAACAAGTGGTGATCTGCAGAAACAACAGGTACTTAGAAACCCCGGTCACCTAATGAAATTGCAGAAAGGGGCACACTCATTCTGGGCACCATAACAACAACAGCTACCAACACAGATGAAACAGTAGGTTGGCCTCTCAATTAATTCTTGTTACATCAAGAATTCTCCCTGCACATCAATTGTCCAAACCTGAAGTTAGAAATTGTAAATACATTTGGGGTATAAATTGCCTGAATTTGGGAGTTTGTCCCCATTCAGTAGAAAAAGAACAAAAAATCAAACCATGCTAACCTACCAAATGAGGCTTGTTTACATGCAGGAGCCCTACCTACAGGGAAGCAAAGACTGAAGAACACCACACCGAATCACAGTTGTTAGCACCAAAAGCAACAACTCCCTGGGTCAGGACAGAACTAGAAACATCCCAGGGCAAAAGCCTTCATATGACTGTACACTGCACTCCCTATGAGAGCTCCTCTCTGGTAGTGGCAAGCACAGGCCTTTGAGGATCCTGCTGCTCTCTACTCTGCACTGTTCAGGTTTGAAGGTGACAGGGAAGAAGCTTTGGTAATATTGCAGCAAACGATTCAGAAGCTAACGATGTTCTGCTGTGACAACCAAACTGTTACTGTGAGGTTATGCAGAAGCCTTCCTGGAGGGGCTCTGAGGCAGTAGTATGCTGGGAAGGAGCCGTTAAGTCAAACCCTTCACCAGGCTTCACAATAGAAGTCATCAAAGAAAATAGTCCATCGGAGCTTGAAGTAAGGAGGCAGGGAAGTAAAAGAGGCTTGGGAAGACCTGAAATAAATACACGTGACTAAGAGTTTCAAGAGCGAACTAAGAGAATAATTGAGTCTGTTTTATACGGTAGAAATAACTGATTGCCAAAATACACAACAGACTGGGAATTAGAAATTGCACAGACCAACCACAGGACTTGTGAAAAAGGGCTAGAAGCGGGGATCAGGTGCAGAGCTAACGAGACCACCACCATGTTCTGTCCTCTCTGTCTTTAAAATCTCAAAAAAAGATTTGAGCGAGTGAACATTTTATGAGCTCTGCTAGTGGAGACACGGATGGGCAGATTATCCCATTTCTGCCAGCATGTCTGTCAGAAGGGCCAGCTACAGTCTGTTACACTCTGCTATGTCTGTTGCTACAGCCCATCCGGAAAAAGCTCTCCTGCTGCTGCCCCTTGTTCCCTCCCTTCCAAAGGAAGGGCAGAGCCCACGCAGAAAACTCTGTGATCTTCCTCTTGTGAGGAAGAGGAGAGGAAAAGAGAAGGGAAACTGTTGTGAGAACAGTTCAGTCGGAAAAGGTGGCAAGCGAACTACATAGCTGAAGTACCACCTTATCCGGGGACTGTGTTTTACAGCCAGAGCAACTCAGTACGGAGCGATGTGCACACCTGAGGGGAATCCTCTTGCTAGTGAGATTTTTTTTTTTGGTTCAAATGACACTGCAGCAGGCAGACAGTAGTTATGACGCTGATCTAGCAAAACATTTGTAATCAAGGAATGCAAATCAGTTTTCTTACTTTCGGTCCATGTCCGAAGCAGCAGCATAGTGCAAAGGGGTACGTCCCCAGTCATCCGTTTCATTGATGTTGGCGCCCGTTGTCACCAGCGTCTCAATACAGTGGAAATGACAATTTGCAGCTGCGTAGTGCAGAGGTGTCCTGGAATGAAAGTGCAATTTGTTATCTCAGATTTTCATACACAGCATGGCTGATAAAAATAAACTCGTACAGATTTCTAAGGGACATTACTCGGTCTCTCTGTTCTTACAAAGAAATGTTAAGTTACGCTAATTTAACAAAATACTGTGTCACTATGAGGTTCTGGTGCCCCTACAAGGGGAATACCGCTCCTGCCAAGCCTAGCAGCACAGGGAGCCGCAATCCATGGCTTGCAAACAACTTATTGCTGCTGAAAGGCCCTGTTGTTGCTCTGAATACACGTGACTGTCTTGCAGTTGGGAGGCAAAGCCCAGTGTCCCTCCCTCCCAGCGCATCATTCAGTTGGAATGTCTGCCCAAGAGGAGCATAGAAAAGTTGTATTTCTAAGCCCCTTGCAGACATCTCACACCTAATGCAACCTAATGCTAAGCACAGTAGCTGAGATGGGCTTCACTATCCCCTCCCTTACAGTTGCTTCTTTGCACACTCACACACACAAATTCACCTGTTTATGCAGAACTTTCGTAGTACTAATGCTTTTATTTTTCATTTTGTGCACATAACTGAGGCTTTAAAAGCTTCTTTGTCCATGGAACAGAATTCGAGTTAGCTGCAGCCTGATAGTCCACCTGCTATGCAGCATAACAGGGGACTGTGTCTCAGTCTTTAAGCCTGCCTCTGCTGAGGCTCGGCACCAGTTGCTTGGTTTGGAGAGCTTCACTCCCTGGCAGCTCCCCTCAGACAGTGAAACTGCTGTTAGGATTGAATGCCAAATTATCAGCTGCATTTCCAAAGGGCTGAAATTTGCAAAGGCTCCTTCTTTCAGCTCTGCAAAAGTTCTCATCCAATTCACATTTATACAATAACTTACTTTTAATCTGGGGGAAGAAGTAAAATAAATAATCAGCCCAAAGACAGTTCACCTCTGAACCTGCTTCATTTAAGTATTTAAAAACTTGACATGCTCCAACAGTGGCTATTTAGAGGATAGGAATAAGAACCACCGATTGTCTAAACACCTCCTGAGCTTGCCATGCCATGAGTAAGTACCCCCGAGCACCACAGGATGGTAACCCAGCACGCCTGTAGCTGTTCCGGGGCGGTACAGCCGCAACGGCGATGGAGAGCTGTGCAGTGGCACGACCTGCCAGCAGAGGAGAGGCAGCCTGCTAAACCAAGTGATGCTCTTCAGTGGGTTCCAGCTCTCCTTGTATTCTAAGCTCACTCCAAAGTTTTGGGGAATGACTAGGCTCCCTCTTCAGACTACTTTGGCTTTGTCTAAAAACATATGGCGAAATGCTGAACAAATACTCTGGAGAAAACAGGGAATGAAATCTCTGCATCCATTCCTGGCATAGCAACGCTCATGCCAGCACTCCACATAGGTAGGAAAAAACAAAAAAAAAGGCAACTACGAAGTGTATCAAATAGCAGCAATCCTTTCCATCAACATCCACATGCTGCCTTGGGCAGAAAAGGACAAGAAGCTAGGCAGTAAGAAGAGCAAGAAGGGAAAAATTAAGCCTGGCTATTTTTAAAACAGAAAACTCCAGAGGGTGAGCTTGGTTGTTAGGTGTTTAATGAAGTCTGCACCTGTCAGTTTGGCATGAAACTGCCACATCAGAGTTCTGCAGGGAAGGCCAAACTACTTTTCTATTTAGCATTTTTCATGGAACAAGTGATTTCCAGACTGAGGCTTTCTTGCTCATCTGCTATCTTATTTATTTATTAAATAAGCTTCACAATTTCCATACCTGCCACATTGGTCCTTCTTATTAAAATCGGCTCCACTACTTTGCAAGAGTTTTATACATTCAACATTACTGAAAAGAGAAGTAAAGAAAGAGCATGAACAAAACAGAAACTTAACATGTTGGCTGTCCCTCCCCGCTTCAAAAGAAATAAGGTTGTTCCACTCTTGGTCACGCAGAAAAAAAATCTGAATTCTCATCCACTCAGGTATTTCAAGAGGAGAAGTAAATATGATCTGAATTCAGAGTTCTTGGGGATTTCCAAAAGGTGCTGTACTCTAATGCTTTCCACACTGAGCTGGTATTTTATAACAGAACTTTAAAAGAAAATTGTTGCCAGCTTATAAAATGCCAATCTAATAACGAAGACCACCCCCATTCAGCAAAGCTTCAAAGAGTAAGCAGTTTGCTCAAATCCTGCAGTAAGATTTAATCACAACAATTAGCTTTACGTTTAGCTCACAAAGATTTAAGCATCTGTTAAAGTGCTTTGTTAAAGAATGGGCACAGATAGTTAAATTTGATTTTACATCAATATTGCATTTGCATCAGTAGGTGGGTTGGGCTCCGCCGCTTTGTATCTGTTGAAAGAATTAACCAAATTATAGCTTCTTCTTCATCTTTTTTTAAGCTCAGGTGATTCTTAATGGAAAATAAAACAGCTAAAGACTCGCATCTTTTGTAATTCAAGCAAATAAATGTATGAGAGCAAAGCAGAAAATGATGTAAAGCAGCCTAGCACTTTCCAAGACTCCTTTGTCATTCACAATGACAATGAATCACCTCTGCTCAGAACCGAAGGTCTTTCCCTAACACTCATATAACTCCTATCAATGCAATGGGAGTTACTGGCATGTGTCAGATGGGGGGGGAAAATAAGGAGGAAAGAGAGGGAGGGAGGAAAGAGAGGGAGGGAGGAAAGAGAGGGAGGGAGGAAAGAGAGGGAGGGAGGAAAGAGAGGGAGGGAGGAAAGAGAGGGAGGGAGGAAAGAGAGGGAGGGAGTAAAGAGAGGGAGGGAGGGAGAGAAAGAAAGAAAGAGAGAGGGAGAGAAAGGGAGAGAGAGAGAGAAAGGGAGAGAGGGAGAGAAAGGGAGAGAGGGAGAGAAAAGTAATGTTTTTCTACAGCTCCAGCAAGAAGACTGGACGCAATATGCTGGTGTATGCTCATCCTTGTTCTAAAACTGTTACTGCATAAAGCATTTACAAAATGTTCACCACAGTGTACTAAAAATAAAAACACTTGTTAGTGATGACAACTGTAGTAAAGTACTGCAAATACTGAAAAAAAAACATGGCTTGTTTTCATGAGCCCCTTTTTGCTTCTTATGTGGCCTATCCTCCTGTCTTGGGCCTCCATTTCATTAATTAATCTTTGGGGTCAGGCCATATGGAAGAAGTAGTATTTGAAGGCTATAATAATACCAATTCCAGCAAAAGTCATACCTCCCCTATTAAAAATATGACTCGAGTACCACCAGAACAAGAAAAACAGCACTTGGAACAATTTCATTAGATGCTTGTAACAGCGAAAATTTTGTTATCTCCATCTTGGTCCCCCAAGGAGTAAAAAACAACTTCTAGAAAAAACTGTCAAGCAGTCACTAGGGATGACCATTTCGGCTTGCTGTAACCGTGGATTCCAGCCAAGGCTCCATTTTATCTGTCTTCTGAGCACCAAGCCCTCAACGGAAGAGTCGAAACTCAGTACTTGCCAAGCATTTTCTCCTCCTGTTAGGTTAACTTTGCAAATGCTGATTACTTGGAACGATTTAATCTACCAGATGCTACAGTTACAAACAAAAGTATTTCGGTTTCACCTGTTCCTGGGCCCCACACAGCTCATCAGTAACGTGTTGCTCCAAGAGGACAACAACCTTTCTAGTTTGGTGAACCACTTTTAGAAACTTTTAAACCTGTGCCCAAAAAATGGGAGGGAAGGAAGGAGGGAGGTGAGCTGCCCTTAGCCTCCTGGACTCCTCTATCTCCTTCACCACAGGGCAGAGAGACAACCTTGTGCACACCCCCTGCACAAGGGCCGTGGCAAAAGAGGGACTTCAAGCACTTGTGGCAACTTGTTTTGCTTCCCTTGCACCACAATGAACTCCTTTGTGGACGGCACAGCCACGCAGACTAGCTAGCAGGGCAGCGGCGGAGCGCCGCGCACGCGTACTCACCCTCCGGCGGCGGCGGCGTGCAGGCATGTTCTCCCGAAGCTGTCGGGGGTGTCTATGGCAAAGCCTGCAGACAGCACGTGCTCATTACTAAACAAGGACACTACGCTATACTTTTGTCCTAGTTAAACCACAGGAAACATCGCAGAGACAGAAAAATCAGTTAGTCAGGAAAAAACAGAACGCAAGCAACTACAGTCAGAAAGAGGTCGCCGTGGCCACAGCCGGCGGCCACTCCAGCTTGGCAGCCCTCTGAAGGGAGCCATGGAGCTACTGCTGAGCCAAGCGCCCGGCCGAAACCACGTGCCTGCCGCTCAGGCGTGAGACCCCTACGGAGAGACCTGTGACAGCGGGACACGAGGACAAGAGGATGTGAGGAAAGAGGCCGGCCTGCGCACGAACATGGCTGCCTGTATCCCTGGCATGAGGGGCACCTCGGGCTGCCTTTCTGCGTGTGGAAGAGGCTCCCAGGAAGGCGCCGGGCGAGCTGCCACGGCGCGCATGGCCAGCAAGCCCAGCCTGGTGGCCTTGGCTCTCTTCACGCCCGGCTCTCCCGCTGCCTCAAGGATCTCATTTCCTGAAAGTCCTGCGGAAGGGAGAAGGGTCCTCGATTTCCGCCCGCTTGCTGGTGACCGTGCACAACCTCTCTGCGAGAGCCAGGGGAAAGGGCCGCAGGGCCCCGGGAGGCGAGGAAAGGCTCGGCGCGGGGCGGACGCCACCCCACACCACCCAGCAGCGGCACGGGAAGCCTTGCACTCGGACAGCTCGCAACAGGGAATACCAAGGGCCTTAAGCAGCACACACTCACATTGCTCAAGCTCCACAGACACGGCCAGAGTCACTTACCCGATGACAGCAATTTCCTGCAGCAGTCTGAGTGAGCATTAAGTGCTGCTAAGTGTAAAGGGAACATGTTGTGGATCCCACACCTGAAAAGGCACAACGGGCTCATTACACAGGCTCCTAAAGGTCCCCGTCCCATGCAAGCCCAGCGCACAGAAGCTCTCTGTGACAACTTCTTCCTGCCACATTTGCACATCATGCAACTAGTCCATCCTTCCCACACCCAGTCCTAGCCAAAATACCTATGACTTTACCTTAAATATGTTTTATGCTTAGCACATGCAATGCATAAACATATACACATACTGAACATACTTTTACTAAAGCAGCAAATCATCCCATTTCAGTCAGCAAGTGTGCTGCTGGTTTGAGCTCTTGGAAGACCTCTAGTTTTGGACATCTTGACCTCTGCCATTTGCTATTGTTTTGTAACAAGTGTCTTGTTATTCTAGAAATACTATTCTATGGGCAGTTCTCCAGGCGCACATAAACATGAAGTGCTGAAACCAGCTTTCTCCACAAGATTAGCATCTACTGCTGCTTCAGCAAATGTATTTTTTTTTAAATGACAAACTCTTGGACAAAGCAGATGGATTCATATCTGCGAGACGACTTACGGATGGAAGAGCATGATCACTGCATGGAAGAGAATTTCAGATCCAAAGAGGTAAGAACTTGTTTTTATGAAAGGTTCATCATGAATCATGATGACTTATGGAGCTTTAGCCCAAAAAAAGAAAACGTGGATGCTTATAAAGATATACTGCTCTCTCCAACACACTGCATGTGTTTTATATTATATATGTATTTCACCGATTTTGGTTTATTTTTAGACAACATTTTTCCAGAATCCACAGTTCTACCCTTCACTTACACATTGAAGTCATCATTCTTGCTGCTTCACTCTGCTACACAAAGCAGTTTGGTGCGGGACTGTGTGAATTTTAGTTTTGCCAGTGTCAGTATCTATGTTTTCCTTGGAGCAAAGCTATTGAAAGATTATCTGATAGTCTGTTTTTGTAACGAAACAGCATAAGCTCTACGCTGCTGCATCTATCCAAAGAGGTTGCATTTTTTCGCTGTGGATTCATTTCAGCTGCCATTGGATATGCTATGCTATTCTATATTGCTATGCCATTTTCCTTCATCTCCTCCTCCATCTAGTTATTTCAAGCATTTTTTTTTTTCCTGTTAAGTCAAGATTTCCACCCAGCATATGTTTTGGCTGGTTTCTGTAAAAATGTACTATCTGCACATCTACTAACGAGTGTCACACTTCTGTAGCACTGTTCACACTAGTTCCTCCCACCGCCTACATATTTTTTTCCTTGAAAAGCAATTGCTTCCAAGATTGACTGAGCTGTAGGCAGCTACTTCTAGCAACACTGTATAGTTTTCTCCTTCAAAGTCAGTTCAGGGGACACATATGAAAGCTCATTCCTGTTACTCCAGTCCGCCTTGTTTAGAACAGTAGCATCACTTGCATCTGCCTGGTATCTCAGTGCTGACTTCTCACTTCACAGAAATCTGCTGCTGGAAGAAGGGTTTTTTGTTGTTGTTTTTTTGTTTGTTTGTTTGTTTGTTGAACAATATTCCAGTCACCCAAGTGTGAAATAGAAGTCTCTAACTGAATAACCTTGAGTCCAAGAGAGAGTTATCCCACTGCTGCTCATTTCACCATGAACTTCAAGAGACAGAATGAGCCCTGCTGTACTGGAGAAATAGCTAAGAAAAATATACATTCATTTAGATAGTAAAATCTTAATGTGAATGAAATTCTATAGGCCTCAGCTAACATCATTGGGTACTGACATATTACCTGTGCCTACTGAACATCTGTTCTACCTCTTGAATTTGCTCGGTGACAGTCATTATAATATAGTAATACAGACAAAAGTGTCACTTTTTAAAATACCCTCAAGGAAACAACACCCTGAGAGCTGCAAGTATTTTCAAAACCAAAATTAATCGAAATGAAAATATGTGGGAGCAGGTTTTCCTAATCAGGTAAGTCAGCAAGTAGTCACTGATTTCCATGTTGTAGGCAGAAAACCCTCTTAAGTTATACCCTGGAGACATGTGCTTAACTGCAGAAAATTCATATTTAGGAATAAGATGCTGCTATTACACACCTGGTAGAGGTATCTCTCATGGCATGACACTACTTCGGTCTTATACCTGTATGTTTACCTGCAGGTTTATCTTTTTTTATTTTGACAGACCATTTTAATCTTTCCCAAATCGAGTTTTTAAGTTGCCCCTGTCTGCTTTGAATATATACTACTCTGTTACTACTACTACTACTACTACTGAACTATCATCGGATCATAAGAGTAATGAATACTCAACTACTCTTCCAAATCAAGTATCTCCCACTGTTTCAGTCCATATATATATGTGAGAGAGAAAAAAAAAAAAAAAACAGTAACCCGAACTGAAGCCGAGAGGTTAATGACATTTTGAAATTAGTGTCTGATTTCCATTTCTTGTTCCTCTTCATAAAAGGGCCCCTAAATCCACTAATCAGATGGAGCAGTCCGTCTGACTGCTCCAGCCATCTTGAGCCGTATTTCAGCTGTCTGAAGATCTCAAACCATGAAACATCAAGGCAAGTTCTACAGCTAGAGTGACCTCAAAAATATTTTTCAACAGCTGCTTTGCACGATTGCATTTCTATTGATAATGACATTTGATGTAATTGATATTATTGTTATAATGAACTGATTAGATAATTGATAATATCTAATGATAATTGATATAATTGATATAATGAATTGATTAGATAATTGATAACATCTAATGATATTGATTTTTCTGTGTAATATCAAAACAACACAAGGCATAGCCACTGAGTATGGCATGTCACTGAAAGTTAGGCTAACCTAGATAGTAAGGAATTCCCTTGGTTGGTTTTTGATTTTTTTTCCCACTCTTTTCTGAGAAGAGGTGTTTGGTACAGAGCCTCTCAAACACCACTGGTGAAGTACTTGAGGAAGAAGAAAGGGCTCTGGCACTGCTGACCACCTCACGGCTTGGCAGCGCTTCCTTCCCTCTGTCTTCTCAAGTGTTCATGTTTCAGTCACCCACTGAAGTGGAGTGTAATTATGTTTATCTGTTTTAACCTGAGGAGAACCTGTGCTTCCTGGCACTGGACATAGCACTTGATAACTAGAAACAGCTCAGCTGCAGCAACCTACTTGGCAGTATCAGCTCCGCTGGTTATGAGGGTGTTAATCAGAAGCTCATGTCCATATCGTGCAGCCACATGCAGAGGGGTGTTACCATCCTTATCAACACAGTCAATCTCACCTCCTGCAAAAGATGTTTTCATACAGTTTGACAGTCAGATTAGGTGTGAACTAGTGACTACAAATGTCCTCTCTCTCCTAAAGCAGCATAACCCGTCCAGCCACAGAGACACTCATTTTCAAAGAGCAAGTACCCGCACTCAGCAAGCTGCCAGCCACAGTTACCAAGCATCATGTGGCAGCAGCATTTTCACCTCCAATTCTTTCCAGTTTCACCGCTGTATTTGACATCACTTTTCATCAACACTGCACAGAACGACGTAGGGTGGCAAATAACAATTTGGACTTGCAGCTCAGCTAAAGGTACAAACGATTGCCTTGAATTAAACTACAAAAATAAATTGCTGAGGTGCTGCCATCGTTCTTTAAGTGGTTGCTACTCAACTCTACCTACACGGCAACGATGCTAAAGGGAATTCACCCAGAAGGCCCACGCTGCAAAGAGCAAGCACTGTGGGGGCCTTCCCTGCGTGTTACAGAAGAACAACCCAAACAGGCCCATTACAGCCCCGATTCCTGTGCCTGACAGCAGCCAGAAGCAGCTGCCGGGAGCAGCGCTGAGTTGCCCTTGTTTTGGTGCCTCCTCTCAGCCCTTGCCAAGCTGAGCTCAGTCCTGGATGGAAGGCAGCATTTGCACCACTCTGTTAGGAACCCATTGATTCCTCCACAGTACAGAAAAAGGGTAAGAAGTGACCTCAAAAGGTTAGGTCAATTACTCAGTTTATTCTTTATGATATTGCTGACAGTTGCCTAAGAGTAAAAGGGACTTCTCCTCTTCCTTCCTGTGAAGGAACAGCGGCAGAGTTGCCAACACTTCCATACACAGACCCCACACAGAGCAAACAATAGCTGTAAGTTAGAGAGCGTACCTTAGTAAACAACTAAAAACTGCATTACTACTTCTTTCAGCTTGCCCCCAGCTCCTTTTATTACTACTATTTCCAGTTCTAACATTTATCATATTCTGTAGTATTCTTGGACAAATCTAATATTTAATTAAGAGGACTCATAATCAGGAATCCCTAGATTCTATTCTGGGTTACTGCAGGTCCTTTTTTTTCCCTATTTTTTCTATTACTTTTTATTTTCTTACTTTTCTGATTACTTACTTACTTCTTTACTTACTTTACTTCTTACTTACTTACTTTCTAGCACAAACCAGGTGGCACTGGTCCATCCTCCAGAGTATTTATTCCAAACGTAGCGGGAAGGTTTGCTAGGCTGTGAAGCTCTGGGAGGCAAGGTAAGTGCAGCCACTGTGCAGAGGGGTAGGCAAAATGGCCTGGGCTCTGACTTGAGGGAGTTGTGACTCTGAGCTCTGACTCCCAAGGAAGGACAGACAATCAGAAGATGCTTTTTTTTTTTTTTCTGTCATATGGGAAAGTTGTGCCTTCTAAGCTGCTAAAATCCCTAAACACAGCTTTCAAATCTTGTTGTCAGGTGAAGGATCACAAAAGACTGCATGGACCACTGCCAGCTGGAGGAACACAGGATTTTGTCTTTGACAAGACAGCGGCACAAGAGGGCAGAATTTGAGAGGGTGCCAAGCGGAGCGCTTGGCTGCGCTTGCGTGGAGCCGCTAGACCCCGCTGCGCCAGCGCCTGCTCTTCCAGCCCTTCCTGGATGCGGCCACTGGACTCACCGTTCTGGATGAGGGTCTGGGAGCGCGTGAACCGCCCGTGCACGGCTGTCATGTGCAGTGGACTCTTCCCGTCCTTACTCTAACAGAAACAAAACCAAACCAAACATTTAAGCACACACAGTAACGGGAACAACTCGAAATCTCATAGCAGTAAAAGCTGCTCAATATCTTACAGCCAGTCTCCTGTTAAAACCTCTGCTTGCTTCAGAGGCTGTAGGATTGACCCTGGTCACGATAATGAATGCAGAAGGTAGAAGCACACAAGTGTAACGGCTTCTTTAGCCATGAGCTAGAAATAGTCTGCAGACAAGCTTATCCTCAGAGCCTGGTTGCCTGTACACAATGTCTGGTAGAAGCCTAGCAATAGATGATGTACTGTTCTTTGGTACTATTTTTAAATAACATCTCCCATTAGTCATTATTTTCCCTACTCATTGCATGAAGAGGAATAAAGAAAAGCAAGGACAAAGCTAAGTTGCAGCAGTTTCTGAGATTCAAGAGATAGAACCTATATATTTGCATTTCACAGATACATCCTGGAATACAAGCTACTATATTAAAAACTTTCGGTTAATAAATTTCTACCTAAAGAAAACCAGGATGCTTAAGGAGAAGATGTTTAGAAAACAGGTAAGGCACAAGGAAGTAAAGGTGCGACAACAGAAGAACAGGGTTTTGTGGTCTTGAGAAAGAAACTGAGCTTGGAGAAGCCACGGAGCTGAGAAAATAGCAAGGGTGAGGTGACCTACTTTGCAACGTCATGCTCACTGGAATGGAGTTTCATGTTCACTGGCGAGTGCAATTCCTAACGTCAGTTTAATAATTGTGCATTTACAGTAGCGCAGTGGCTACCCACTGATCTCAAGGGTCTTACCATAGGTTAAAAGCTCGGAGACCAGTTTTATAGACAGGATACTGAGACACGCAGACTTCAAAGTAGAACGGCCAAAATCTTACACCAACTCAGAGATCCTAGGTTGTCCAATACCTACACCAGTATATTCTCTGCTGGATAAAAACAGCTCCCTTTCAGCTTCATCAATTATATCCTAAGAGCACCCAGATATCCTAAAATCAACAAGTTTCTCAAAGAAAATGTCAACAAAAAAAGCTTGAGTTCTTACTTCCTCAAGAGGAATCTGCTAGACTCAAGTTTAATTAAATGTGTATTGCCGGGCAGAAGCAAACACCCAAAAGGAATAGTTCCTTGTTTACCTGCTCCCTGAGATAAAATTTTGACAAAGCTCCCAGGGTTCTCTTCTAACAGTGGTTCAGAAAGTGGCTGGCCTAGACTTTAAGGCTGTCATTACACCATCAAGGCACTGAGAGTTTCTCTGTTGTTAATTGATCTTATCCAAACAGTTTAACAGTTAATATTCTCAGCATCACTCTTCTTCCATCAATCAGTACCTCCCAAGAAGGGCTTAAAGTCATGCTGTACCTCATTACTACAGTTTCCAGATTCTTGACATATACAAAACAGGATGAAATAGAACTGAAGAGCTGAAATGCAAGTTTTACCTGAATGTTTACGTCTGCCCCGTTATTCACCAGCAGTTCGAGACACAGTGCTCCGTGCGTGGAGGCAGCAGCAAAATGCAAGGGAGTGAATCCATTATTATTAGGCTGGTTTACATTAGCACCATAGTCAATCAGCTCATTAACGACAGAGTCCTGACCATTGTAACAGGCAATGTGAAGTGCAGTGTTTCCATAGATGTTCATTTCATCGATCTAAAAGGAAACAAGGATACACAGCTGAAGTTACAGGTATCAGTTTACTGCTTTACATACTGCACCACACACTGTAAATGGAACAGAAATAGCTGGAGGCTTGAGCTGGCAGAGGGAATACTGTTCAGCAGCAGATTTCATTGACAAAAACATACAACCAGAGAGTTCAGTTCTGAATACTCTACATTAACTATTATTAATTTTTTGCCCCGCTGGCAATTTTAAAAAGCCAACTTAAAGCCTAAAACTGACAGCAGGACTAGCTAATGATGAAAGTACTAGTCTTAAGGTAGAAAGCTTCAACATTTAAGGGGAAAGCAGGATACATAATTATCCCAAAATCTTTTAAAAATAATTAGTTCTATTGAATTTTTGCAAAAGGAATCAGGCTTAAGATTTTTTACAGATTTCTCTTGGGAAGAGAGTGAAGGTGTCTGAGTAATGGGAAGGAGCAATTACACTTCAGTAAGTACACCTCACTTTTAGTAGCTGTGGTGTTATAAAGATACAATTAAGATGATGCTATTTCTTAATGACTGGCTTAGGATTCATCTGCTCTTCTGTAAAATAAGGTGAGACAGGTTGTACATAGAGTCAAGGTTGATTTGAATATTTCTCCACAAATTCTACGCGTCTAAAAAGATCATATTCCTTGTGGTGGAGAATGTCAAAGTTAAAGGTAGTTATTAGCACGGTCCTGCTAATGACATGACACATCTATCAGTCTCTACTTGGCAGCTGACAGCTTGCAAACACAAACCTTTCCTTTCTCTTGGCATGTCAAATCTACTGGCTAGAAGCTGGCAGGATATGTGAAGCATCACTGCAAACGCAGCATAGTTGACATCCCTGCTGAACCACTACAGACTCTTCTGGATATCTGGCTTGACAATACCAGGCTAAGAAAAGCCTGTGCCCTGAAAAAAGATCTTTTCCACGGTGAAAATATATTTTTTTGTTTCCCTCTATCAACTGCAGAGCAAATACAGGTCCCTAAACTTAAAAATGCCCGAATTGCAACAGAGTAAATACTCAGTGCATATTACTGTGAACAACCTCCCATGGTACCAAAGGAAATTCTGAGCAAGAGCAGACTTCATCATCCTGTTTTTCTCCTGCAGGAACAGCACATGTTCTCTCTTTTCCTCAGCAAGCTTGTCTGGAATTTACAGTCCATATCAGACATTTTGAGTCCAGAACATGTCATCTCCTGGCACTTGAACCGAGAACCTAGGTGAAGCGCAAGACACTTTTCATGGTCTACAACGTGGGAACTATTTTCTTTAGAAACTGCAAGTGTCTGTCGCAGTGTCCGTATGGAAAGAAAAGAGGAAGTATAAGGAGAAACATAGAAGCCATAGAAACAGCAAAACACGATGTACCTCTACACCCAGATTAAGGAGATGTTTTACTACATTAATCTGCCCATTGGATGCAGCTGCATGAAGCGGAGTGTAACCCTTCTTGTCCTTACAAGTCACCTCTGCACCATGGTTGATCAGTAAGGCAACAACTTCCAGGTGACCTTCAAAAGATGAGAGAGAGCAATCAAGGAATGCACCATCGCACTGCATCACTTCCCCTGAGTTACAACTTTCTTGCTATCACTCTGCCTTTTTACTGCCATTTCGCTGAGTTTAAAGGAAATAATAAATGTTTTTAATCCAAGCTCTGTGCATTGTCAAGAAAGCCAAGCATACTTATCTTCATCATATCTGTCTAATTTCCCCTTAGTCTATTAGTCTTCCAGTTATTAAAAAGTAGCAGAGCCACCCCTCTCTCTCTGAAGTTTACGTTTTATTCTCCCTTTTGCAGAAAGAACAGTGAGCACAGGAACATGCCAGAATAAATCTCCCCAAAAAGAGCCCTGTTGACGTCATCTGTAGACCCAACTGTTAACACTCAGTTTTTCCTTCAGCATACACATATTTTATTTAATCAATGATAAGTTAAAGGTTTTTCACTAGCATCGAGGACAAAAAACTAAACATCAAATGAGTGAAGAGTTGGATCCAAAGCCTACCAAAATCAACACGGGATTTTCCACTGAATCCACTGATTTCTGGATCAAGTTTGTGTCTCTCCAGAACTTTATCATTAACATAAAATTGTGCAAAAACGATCATTAAGAAATGTTTGAATATGAACCTGTTGTATAGATTTAGTCTGCAGACTAAAATAATCATAAGAGTTTCAAGAGGCACCCGCACAGAGAGCTGACCGCCAGACTCACAGAACATTTGTCTTCAGGAGCAAAACGCCCACCCCTGAATTAGGCTCTCTATAAAACAAGGAGGGAGAGCGCTGAGCATTTCAAAACACAGCTTCTAAGCCAGCTCTTGCTTTACTTGCCTCTCCTCTCTGAAGGTATCAAAACTTTCCAAGAGGGCCCTAACCATCAAAACTAAAGCAAAGCAAAGCAGAGGGATAGGCCTTACGCCTCCTGATTTTAAAGTATCAGGCCAATACCTGAGGGCTCGTAGGATGAGATGCTTCAACCTCATTATCTAAGTTCTGTCCAAATTCCACTACAGACTCCTAAATAACTTTTGAGTTCAGGCCTTTGAACTTACTTAAATATTTTGATAAGTGAAATATGATTTTGTGAAAGATTTAAGAGGAAAAAGAGATGTGGAATTGCATGGTGCAGTCTAAAAGCCTCTCACCTCTCTCGAGCAGAGTTCAAAGCACACTAGCTCAAAAGCCAAATCACAACTGTTGCAAGAGTCTTTCCATCTGCTGGCGCGTAACAAAACAAAAACAAAACAAAACAAAAACGATGGAACAAATTTTTCCATTTTGCCACTTCCAGAAGGGATAGGATTAAAATTAGGAATTTGAATGATTGGGTGAAAGACTTCTTGGGAAAGACACTATATATTGTAACTTGGAATACCTTGCAAGGCCAGCCTGAAAGATCTTAAATAACAACGATCAATATCACCAGAAACATAATTCTAACATTTTTAAATTACAGTGTGCCACTACAACAAATCATATCTGTAAATTGAATGAAACTATAAGGTAAATTGATTTTTCTAAAGAAGTACTCGATAGCACCACTGATATTCTGAATTGTTGAATCAGTTGCTCTTGCCCAGTTTGAAAGGTGACAATTTGCATTGGACAGAAGGAAAGGCTATGAGCTACTTTCTAACAACATCATAGCTTAGCCATTTTAAACGAGGAACAGCAGCAAAAAATATGATCGTATATATCTGCATTTCACCTAATGTAGTTCTCAGCAAAAACTAACAAAATAACCTGTATTTTCTCAACTCAAAATGCACTCAAGTCAGGAGAGAAAGATCAAAAAGATCTAAAGGATCTTTTAATGCAAGAGTTGCATTAAAAGGCCAACTGAGACGAGCTCTCACTAGCTGCAAAACCATGAACGGACACTCTCTGCCTGGCCCAGCTGATCTCTTTCCACGGTCGGGGTAAGCACCATGCTCTCTTTTCAGGGAGAGTTCTGCATGTTGCCCATTCCAAAACACACGGGCAGCCTGACAACAGCAAACTAAAAAAAAATGGCAACAACCCACAGCTTACCCATGTACGCTGCCCAGTGAAGAGCTCTTCTGTCCTTTTTGTCAAAAGCGTTGATGTTTGCCCCTTTGGCTAAGAGCAAGTTTACCATCTAAAAGAAACGACATCAGGTAAACGAATCCTGTAGATCAGACATTGAAGAGTTTACAACAAATAATCCTAGTAAAATTTTAGCCATAAAGTTGGGGTCGCAGTTCCTTACTTTTGGATGATGCATTTGTAAATTACGAAATTAAGAGAACTATTGCGCAGAGCTAAGGCCACATTTAAGGTATTTTCTTACAGATTAGTTCAGGATTCCTCCGCACATAGAAGCAAACCCTAAATAAAAGGCAGAGCGTTCAACAAGCAGCATCTATTCCCTGCCACACTGCTCTGAGGGGTGGCCAGGCCTTTCGGCTGCTCGCTCGCGACCACGCAGACAGAAACCAGGCTGCTTCAGACAGGGAGCTGGAATTTTACACTCCATGGCTAAATGATGAAAAGCTGCTTTCCCTATTGGCAACCATCCAATATTAAACATGAGAAGAATGAAAACTGAATGGAAAATGCATTCAGTGACTTTCTTTTCCTGCAAAATATTCTCAAAACATAAATTAGAGCTGCATAATTGACGTCCTCTAATGCACTCCATTGTAAAGGATCAGCTAATAACAGCAGTTGGTAACAGAAAGTTTAATTTATGATGGTTAGACCACCTTGTTTTTCCAAATATGACCACCATTTCACAGGAACTACCTTTCTGCTTCCTTCTTTTGATTCCAGTACAATCAACCTCCTTTTGATGCCTCGCTATTGACAGAATCCTACTGTTCCAGTTGATTTTTTTCTATTCCATGCTTGGAGGTTTGTGCACTTTCATGTAAGTAAAAAACCGCAGTTTTTATATAGAAGCAGTAATTAGACTAGAAGGTTTCACTTTCATTAGGTGTCCAAAGGCAGCATGTATAATCTTAAAACCAGATGCACATTTTCAAGATAACTGATGAGAAAAGCAGATTGACTGGGTGTCACACAGCTGTATGCTTCTTCAGTGTGCAATTTATCCTTTAGTTTTCCACAGACTCATAGAAGGGTGGAAGGGGCCTCTAGAGATCATCCAGTCCAACCCCTGCTCCGGCAGGGACACCCAGGGCACGGCTTTGAGGATCTCCAGAGAAGGAGCCTCCACAGCCTCTCTTCATGCCACGAAGCAGCTTACCTCGATGTGGCCGTTGAGAGCGGCGTGGTGCAAGGCCGTGCGCCCGCCGCGGTCGGAGACGTTGACGCTGCTCAGCATGGGAATGAGGACCTCGGCGCACCTCACCGCCTTGTTGGCGGCCGCCACGTGCAGCGGCGTCTGCCAGTTCTTGTCCCGAGCGTTGACGTCAGCCGAGTGCTTGATCAGCACCTGCACGGCCTCCTGCAACGGCAACGCAGTCCCCCCCTTAAACAGGAACCTGGAGCTGCCGCAGGGCCCCTCTTCGCAACCGCGCTACTTTCACCTATGGATCACACGTGGCCGGGAAAAAGGGAAAAACTAATTTATCTGAACAACCTCCCAGCTTAGCGAAACGGCCCTGGTGACTCAAATGCCTCCGTACACATTGCCTTTGCTATCACTTAGATCTGTGTCCTCACAATCAAAATCTCCCAGTTTGATTTTTGGACATAGAAAACCACCCATTTTGAGATATCCCAGCCTGTTCTGTTGGTTAACGTTCAGTATCACAACTACTATAACTAAGCTCTACTTGAAAAAATTATTTATTCAAGTTTATAAAAATTGTAAGTTATAAAAATTATTTACAAAATGAACAGCATGCTATTTTGCATAAGGAAGTTGCAGTGGATTGCTGTAAGTTTTATTTATAAACAGGAAAAACGAAAATATATATATATATGAGCACAAAAAATGAGGTTTGCAACAACGTGAGGACCCCAGGGAGGGGTCAGTGCTGGTGTCCCCTACTCCCTCCCCAGGGCTGAGCACAGGCCAAGGGGCTTCCCTACCACATCCATTCTGTCAGCCTGAGAATAAACAGCTTTTAAGGTTAATTCTGATGGTTTTAAGGTTAATTTTGTTGTTTAGAACCAAGTATTTCCCAGTGAGACAATGTCCCGCTCTCTCTTGAGACCCCCTCACTCGAGCATTTGCAATCAGCTCTTCTCGGCTCCAGCTCAGGCACCTGCCCTTAAGCTGCTAAGTGGGAGCGCGCTCTAGTCCTGAGTAGGATCTTGCTCTCTTTCCATCATCTGAAGTGCTTTCTAGTAAGTCCGGCTGAGGATTTTTAACGAGTTAACACACACATCATATGTGTGTATGGACAGCACTTTGTATGCAGCAGGGGCTGGGAGCGCGCCCGCAGCCCTGGCAGCAGCGCAGCCGCCCCGAGCAGCTTCAGGCCTTCGTCCTCAACCGATCCCAGCAATTCCCTCTCCTACGGCCACGCCACAGCCCGGCCTCTAGCAGCTCTGCACTGCTAGCGAGACCGCTGGGCCTAAAGCACCTACAGCGATACGTCACTGTCGAGGTCTCAGCACGAGCATTTTGCATTCACAGGCCATTTATTTTAAAAGTCACTAAAGGTCATTCACAGGGGACCTGTGTCCCTCACAGGGGACATTATAGTTGGGACCTTCCCAACTAGGATCACAATCCTACATGAAGTCAGTGGGAAAATTCAAGCATTTTGACTCTTGGGGAAGAAAGAAAAGAAGTTAGAGGAGGATTTTTAAGCATAAATAGTAAAAATTGAAAAATCAGAGATGATAATTTGTCATTTTTTTAAAGCATTTGCACCTTTTTATTCACATCTGCAAATCTATTGCTCTGCCAGGCTTGAGGCCAAAATATCAACCTCTATGAGAAGAAGTTTTAATTTTCTGGCTTGTGGGAGCATGAGATAGGCCCTTTTATTTACATAATTTCCACATCTGCATGCAACACATAGGTACTATTAATATATCCAGTATTTCTATCTATCTCAAGTTTCCATATGTGAAATCTCTTCACTCAGAAAATCAAATCAAATAAGTAAGAAAAAGGAAAAGAAGGAAGAAGACATGTATATAAATATATATATATATTTATAAACTATATAACTGCCCAGGAAATAGCATCAAAGCCTGCTCTGTAACGTCACTTATTTTATGAGGGACCAGAACTGCCAGCACAACAGGAGACAACTTCTCATTGTGAAGCTGGGTTTCAGCAGCACAAGAGTTAAAGGCTGGACACCAAACCATGGAAAGTCACACCTTTTCAGTTAGGATTGTCCCTTAAAATTAAGGTCATGTACTCCAACACATCCAAAAAAGAACCAAATATGTTGCAATTCTTATATAAGATTTAAGCTCGAGTTTTGTTTTCCAACGTGGGGTTTTTTTGCATTTTATCTCACTGCAGCATTTGCATTCTCTCAGATGTCCCTTTCTGAGGGTTTCAGTGGATGCCAGCAGCAGCTGGGAATCCCAGGCAGCAGGGAAGCAGGGCCTGGGCTCAGGAAGGTACCCAGGCTGCTGTCGGATGATGGCCACCCGCTGTCTCCTCCACACGTCTGACCACCCCCTCGACCTGCAGTTGGGTTCACTGTGTCAGCAGTGTGTTAGCAGGGTAAAAGTGTACCAGAAAGCCCAGAAATGGAAAGCCAGAAAATTATGGTGTGGTAATTTCAGTCACGCCTGGGTGATGTTCACAATAGATGCTTCTCCATAAGAAAATAAGGGGGAAAGCCCAAGATAATGCCATAATATTCTGGGTTGCCAGGTAGAAGAAATGCAGGCAAACCCTCTTCATGCATTAATCAAAAGAACTAATAGGAAACTTAATGGATGCCTTGAAATGCAGAGTGGCACAACAAACTATGCAATATATGTGCTGGATCACGCACACATCCGCTCCCTCCTGGTGCACAATGTCCCTTTGGATACAGTGCTCCTTCTTTTACGGCTTGAGGATGATGTGGCCAGCCTGATACAGATCACTCCATTCCAGCTGGGGTTGCTTGCTCCTGATGGCTGCTCAGTGTGACTTACTGGAGTACAGTAAACATTGCACAAGTCAGCAGCGAACGCACACGCTGCAGCCAAGAGCTGCCCCTAACTGCTAAAGGCTGGCCCTTCTCGGCCTGCCGAAGGCCCTGTGCCTGCAGCACTCATCCCCTCTTTACATCAGCACGAGACCTCCTCTCCTTTTAAATGCTTTGGGATTTTTTTACCCAACATGTTGTCTGTTTGCAATAGCAGGGCACTTGCTGTTTACTCACTTCGCTCCTTGAAGCGACAGCTCGATGAAGAGGGGTCAGCCACATGTTGTCCTTGGCGTTGACACGAGCGCCTGCAAGCAAACAGCACGGGTTACACGTTACAAAGTGCTGCCCAGATGGTCTCCCAGTAGCAAGGGCCAAGCCATATTTAGTAGTCACAACTCCTCTGGCATTCTGGTAACCTTGAGTACCTTCTTGAGTAGGAAACAAGGGATTTGCAAGGTGCTGCTACCGATCTGCTTCTACCAATCCTTTTGCCTTGTGTGCGGCCAGGTGCTAACGCACACTCCAAAACCCATGCTGGGCTACAGGTTTATTGCAACATTAAACATTAAAGTTACCCACCTGAAGTGATATCCGAAAAGGACCCCTGTGAAAGAGGCTGGATAAAATAATTTAAGCCCTGAGAACGTTGTACCTCTCAGGTTTGCACATGGCAATACTAGTTTGCAAAGACCAGCACAAGTGGGGAAAACTTAGAAAAAAACAAGCACTGCATGCTTCTGCTGTTGAACCTCTGACCTTCAAGAGCAAAGGCATCCTTGAGCTTCATTTTTCACCATAATTTAACTCATCTAAACGCTGCAATTAAAACATTGCACTGCCTGAATCAGAAGGACCTAGAATCATCGAATCACAGAATGCTGAAGGTTGGAAGGGACCTCTAGAGATCATCTAGTCCAAACCCCCTGCACACGCAGGGTCACCTAGAGCACGTGGCACAGGACTGCATCCAAGCGGGTTTTGAAGATCTCCAGAGAAGGAGACTCCACAACCTCTCTGGGCAGCCTGTGCCAGGGCTCTGGCACCCTCACTGTTAAGAATTTTTTCCTTAAGTTCCTGTGGAACTTTTGATGCTTCAGTTTCCAGCCATTTCCCCTAGTTCTGTCAGTGACCACCAGTGAAAAGAGGCCAGCACCATCCTCCTCACTGCCTCCCTTGAGGTACTTATTGCATTCTTACTTATATTACAGGGACTTTCCCAATAGCTGTTTCTCAGTCATATTAAGGCGCTAGCCTCTGAATCATAGTCACTGCGAGGAATTCTGCTGGACAACCAGAAGCAAAGCAAGTGCTTGCAAATTCCCAAGAGCTCTCGAGGAAAGGCACTCAGTAAAGCGGTGTGACCATCATGAAGTGTTTGCTCAGGCATCTGTACAAACTAGCAAACTGCACCCACCTTTAGGCGAGGGCGTTACGAAGGCTGGTTTAGCGCCCAGCTCCTCGCCTAGGCTGCCCTGCACTGCTGGAGGAGCAGCCCAAGGACAAGCACTGCCTCGAGCCACTTACAAACCCCTGTGGTGCTGATGTAGCTGCAGAGGAGTTTCCAGACGCAAATTGCCCAGATAAAATGCCAATGATGGACAAATCCCCCTTTTCAGGTTTAGACATTTATTCTGTATTCTCTTTGGTGTTTTTATTTGCTTCACTAAGGTTTCTTTTGGATTATTTCTACCCTTTTGATAACCCTCACAAGCAGATAGTAGCAAATGAGAATGGCTTGCATGGGGGTAGCAATGTGACAAACATCCTATCATTCCTC